>NW_027331316.1:0-38196 GCF_022965805.1 Primulina eburnea
GGCAACCCCAAAATAAAGTCCATAGAAATGTCAGTCCAAGTTCTTTTTAAGAATAGCACGCAAAAGTGTTCCCAAAGTTCTATTGACAACTTCAGTTTGTCCATCCGTTTGAGGATGACAAGTAGTAGATTACAACTTTATTGTGCAAAGTTTAGCTCATAAAGTAATCCATAAATAGAATCGCTCCCCTTCTTAGTCCTAGGCAACCCCAAAATAAAGTCCATATAAATGTCAGTCCAAGTTCTTTTTAAGAATAGCACGCAAAAGTGTTCCCAAAGTTCTATTGACAACTTCAGTTTGTCCATCCGTTTGAGGATGACAAGTAGTAGATTACAACTTTATTGTGCAAAGTTTAGCCCATAAAGTAATCCATAAATAGAATCCCTCCCCTTCTTAGTCCTAGGCAACCCCAAAATAAAGTCCATAGAAATGTCAGTCCAAGTTCTTTTTAAGAATAACACGCAAAAGTGTTCCCAAAGTTCTATTGACAACTTCAGTTTGTCCATCCGTTTGAGGAGGACAAGTAGTAGATTACAACTTTATTGTGCAAAGTTTAGCCCATAAAGTAATCCATAAATAGAATCGCTCCCCTTCTTAGTCCTAGGCAACCCAAAAATAAAGTCCATATAAATGTCAGTCCAAGTTCTTTTTAAGAATAGCACGCAAAAGTGTTCCCAAAGTTCTATTTACAAATTCATTTTGTCCATCCGTTTGAGGATGACAAGTAGTAGATTACAACTTTATTGTGCAAAATTTAGCCCATAAAGTAATCCATAAATAGAATCCCTCCCCTTCTTAGTCCTAGGAAACCCCAAAATAAATTCCATAGAAATGTCAGTCCAAGTTCTTTTAAGAATAGCACGCAAAAGTGTTCCCAAAGTTCTATTTACAACTTCAGTTTGTCCATCCGTTTGAGGATGACAAGTAGTAGATTACAACTTTATTGTGCAAAGTTTAGCCCATAAAGTAATCCATAAATAGAATCCCTCCCCTTCTTAGTCCTAGGCAACCCCAAAATAAAGTCCATAGAAATGTCAGTCCAAGTTCTTTTTAAGAATAGCACCCAAAAGTGTTCCCAAAGTTCTATTGACAACTTCAGTTTGTCCATCCGTTTGAGGAGGACAAATAGTAGATTACAACTTTATTGTGCAAAGTTTAGCCCATAAAGTAATCCATAAATAGAATCGCTCCCCTTCTTAGTCCTAGGCAACCCCAAAATAAAGTCCATATAAATGTCAGTCCAAGTTCTTTTTAAGAATAGCACGCAAAAGTGTTCCCAAAGTTCTATTTACAAATTCAGTTTGTCCATCCGTTTGAGGATGACAAGTAGTAGATTACTACTTTATTGTGCAAAGTAAAGCCCATAAAGTAATCCATAAAAGAGAGATGAGGCCGAAAAAAAGAGTGAAATAAAAAGTGAGATGGCCTTTGAAAATAAAAATGAAGTGGCTGAAAAAAAGAGTGATCAAAAGAGTGAGATAGCCACAAAAACAAAAAAAGAGAGGAAAGAAAATGAGGGAAAAGAAAAAGAGAGGAAAGAGGCCAAAAAGAATTCTTATATGGCCCAAAAAGGTGAGGTAAAACACTTGTTGCACACACATGAACCACTTGTGTTAATTCTTTACAAGGAGATCCTCCTTAACACAAGTGATATAGCCGGATCCCTTCCGAGCATTGTTGTTTCACTATTGCAGGAATTTGACGATGTATTTCCGGAGGAGCTACCTCAAGGCTTACCACCATTGAGGGGAATTGAGCACCAAATTGATTTGGTGCCCGGGAGTGCCTTGCCGAACCGTCCAGCTTATAGGAGCAATCCGGAGGAGACTAAGGAACTACAAAGGCAGGTAAGTGAGTTATTAGATAAAGGTTATGTGCGTGAGTCCATGTCACCTTGTGCGGTGCCTGTTTTGCTAGTCCCTAAGAAAGATGGCTCATGGCGTATGTGTGTCGACTGTAGAGCAATCAATAACATAACCATTAAGTATAGGCATCCCATACCTAGACTAGATGATATGTTAGATGAATTGCATGGTTCTTGCATTTTTAGTAAGATTGATTTGAGGAGTGGGTATCACCAAATTAGGATGAGAGAAGGTGATGAGTGGAAAACTGCTTTTAAAACTAAATATGGGTTGTATGAGTGGATGGTTATGCCTTTTGGCTTAACTAATGCACCTAGCACCTTTATGAGGTTAATGAATCATGTCTTGCGTGCACATATAGGTAAATTTGTTGTGGTTTACTTTGATGATATCCTAGTGTATAGCAAGAATCTTGAAGAGCATGTTAAACACTTGAAACTTGTGCTAATCACATTAAGGGCTGAAAATTTGTATGCTAACTTAAAGAAGTGTGATTTTTGTACAAACAAACTTGTGTTTCTTGGTTTCGTTGTGAGTTCACAAGGGATACAAGTGGATGAAGACAAGGTAAGTGCTATTCGAGATTGGCCATCGCCTACTACTGTTGGTCAAGTTCGAAGTTTTCATGGTCTTGCAAGCTTCTATAGGAGGTTTGTCAAGGATTTTAGCACATTGGCGGCACCGATGACGGCGGTCATCAAGAAGAACGTTCCATTCTGTTGGGGCGAGGAGCAAGAGAAGTCCTTTAATATTATCAAGCAAAAATTAATTAATGCTCCTTTACTTGTGTTACCTGATTTTGCTAATACTTTTGAAATTGAATGTGATTCATCTAATATTGCGGACCTATTCTTCAGAGAAGTTGTTAGGCTACATGGCATGCCTAGGACCATTGTGTCGGACCGTGATGTTAAATTCCTAAGTTATTTCTGGAAAACACTGTGGGCTAAAATTGGCACTAAATTACTGTTTTCTACGACCTGTCATCCTCAGACTGATGGCCAAACTGAGGTAGTTAATAGGACGTTAGGAACTTTATTACGTGCTATTCTCAAGAAGAACTTAAAGAATTGGGAAAATTGCTTGCCATTTGTTGAATTTGCTTATAATCGTTGTGTGCATTCTACTACTAGCTATTCACCATTTGAGATTGTATATGGTTTTAATCCTTTGACTCCGTTGGATTTGATGTCTTTACCTGTGAGTGAAAGGTTAAACTTAGACGGCAAAAAGAAGGCTGAATTCGTTAGGAGTTTGCATGAGAAGGTAAAAGCTAATATTGAGAAGCGAAATGAGCAATATGCCAAGCAAGCTAACAAAGGGAAAAAGAAGGTGGTATTCGAGAAGGGCGATTGGGTGTGGCTACACTTGAGGAAGGAGAGGTTTCCGGAGAAGCGACGCTCAAAGCTATTACCTAGGGGCGATGGACCGTTCCAAGTCCTTGAGAGAATCAATGACAATGCCTACAAACTCGACTTGCCGGGTGAGTATAATGTTAGCTCTACTTTTAATGTTAGTGACTTGTCGTTGTTTGATGTAGGTGACGAGCAAGATTTGAGGACAAATCCTTCTCAAGAAGGGGAGGATGATGCGAACGTGGACGTTCCAAGGAAAGCATGGGATCCTTTGCAGTTGCCGGAGGGACCAATCACGAGGGGTCGACTAAAGAGATTCAAGGAGGCGCTACAAGGAGTCATGAGCAAGCCGGAAGAGGTCGTGATGCAAGGGAGTACGTTTGGAGGCCAACGGAATGTCATTCAAGCATTGCTGGAGAAACCCGAGGCCACACGGACGTGTACACGGACCTGCACACGGGGTCCGTGTCCTTTCCAAGCTGGGATGAGCAAATCCAGTGCCTACACGGACCTGGAGACGGACCCAGGCACGGGGTCCGTGCCCTTTGAAGTTGGCGAATACAGTGCCTACACGGACCCGTACACGGAGGTGAGCACGGGGTCCGTGTCCTTTGATCCAGATTGAAGACTAGTACAGTATGTACACGGACCCAGACACGGAGGTCTGCACGGGGTCCGTGCCTAGCGTTTTCTGCGCGGATTTGTTTCCTTTTCTAGAGTTTTATTATTTTGGGAGACTAGATTGCATGGTATCTTTTGATATATTGACTATGTTGGACGAATTTTGAACACAATACACATAATATTTTGGAGTTTATCAAACTTTTGAGAATTTTCTCTCAACTTTTCAAAGCCAAGCTTTGTCAAATCAAATCAAACTTATCAAAGTTTTTAACTTTGTGGCGTTTGTCGATCGTTGCTTGTGCGGATTGTCGTAGGCAAAGTTCTTCGAAGGTTCGTATAGTTTTCGATTGTTTATCCTCGTGTTTATTTGTTGCTAAACTCTTGCTAGTTTAGAGGTGAATATCACATATTACTTGATTCAAAAGATCGGGAAAAACACACGAATCTTAATATCGTAATTGAATAGAGGGTGCGATTTATTTTTAATCGTGTTTGCTATTTATTCGTATCAAGATTCATATCATTTGGTATCAGAGCTTTAGGTTTATTGAATTCAAGTAATTTATCTTGTTCTTAAATTGCAGATCTGTATTATTTCTTCGAATATTTTCAGATCTGTTTTGTTCTATCGTTCTTCGTATTTTTTTCGTGAATCTGTGATACACGAAATTTTGAGTCTTTTTTTTCTTTTGAATTTTCGGAATTCAAAGGAAAAAAAAAAAAAAAAAAAAAAGTACAAAAATTCCGAAAATTCACCATTATTTCTTTTTGATATATTGTTCTATTGTCTTCATAAAGTCATATTCAATTGTCTCACACAGTCAAAAAAAAAAAAAAAATTCATATATTCGAATTTCTTGTCTACACAGTCCAAGTGAGTCGGTCGCATTTGTTCACAAGTTTGAACTTTGATTGTTTGATATACCCACAATACAAAGCTTGAGCACTTCCAAGAGAGCTTTCAAAATTCGAGTGATACACTTGAGTGAGAGTGACTTTTCTTTGGAGTGAACGGTGAGTATTTGTTGTGAGCATACAAATAAAGAGGTAAAAGACGAGTGAATTTCTTTGGAGTGATCGTGAGCATTTGGGTGAGGATTATTTTGTTTCTACTAACCTTTTCTTGCAGGTACAACTTTGAAATTAAATGGAGAGGGAGGTAGGAGATAGTGCGAATTCGGAGTTGTCTAAGTTCCAAATAGAGGCGTTGTCGGGGCATTTTTCTAGGATGATAAAGGTTGAGATGGAGGCCCTACATGAACGTTTGGATAGGATGGAAGTGAGTGCTAGTGGGGGTAAATCTAAGGGTAGAGATTTTGGTAGAGGTGAAGAGGAGGAGTATGACTTAGGTGGGGAAGAGGAGAGTCAAAATGAAACTTGGGGTAGGAATGGAAGAGGTAGAGGAGTTGGAAGAAGTCGAGGGGAAGCTATGCGGGGTAGATATAATGATGGGCATAGAGATGATGGGAATATGAGTGGCATTAAGATGAAAATCCCTTCTTTCCATGGGAAGTCGGATCCGGAAGCGTATCTAGAGTGGGAAAAGAGGGTAGAGTTTGTGTTCGACTGTCACCAATACTCCGAGCTCAAAAAGGTTAGGTTAGCGGTGGTTGAATTTATGGATTATGCACTCATCTGGTGGGATCAATTAGTGACCACTAGAAGAAAGTATAATGAAAGGCCTATTGAGTCTTGGGATGAGATGAAGAGGGTTATGAGGAAGAGGTTTGTGCCAAACCACTATTATAGAGAGATGTTCAAGAGGCTACAAACTTTGAGGCAAGGGTTAAAGAGTGTGGAGGACTACTATAAGGAGATGGAGGTAGTCATGATTAGGACCAACATTGAGGAAGATAATGAAGCAACCATGGCTCGTTTTCTTTGTGGTTTGAACAGGGAGATTCAAGATCAAGTGGAGCTTCGGCACTACTTAGATCTAGACGAAATGGTGCAAATGGCCATAAAGGTGGAGCAACAACTCAAAAGGCGTGGAGTTGGTCGCACCAACCAAACCGGGGGTTCGTCTTCTTCTTGGCGACCAAATGCGGCCAAGCGAGATGATAGCAAAGTGGTGACCAAGCCTAAGTTTGAACCAAAGCAAGAGACACCTAGACATGGAGTACAAGGTAAATCTGAAATTCCTACTACTCGTTCTAGAGATACAAAATGTTTTAGATGTCAAGGGTTGGGCCATATTGCTAGTGAGTGTCCTAATAAGAGAGTCATGTTCTTAAATGATTATGGTGAGTATGAGTCTCAAAGTGAGGGGGATGGCGAGGGTAGTGATGATGATATGCCGGAGTTGGAGGATCCCGATGAGGGATATGGGGCGGTTGTAGGAGAAGCGCTAGTGACTAGGCGAATCATGAGTGCCCAAGTCAAAGATGAGGAAGTTAACCAAAGAGAGAACTTGTTCCACACTAGATGTTTTGTGAATGGTAAGGTGTGCAATGTAATCATCGATGGGGGTAGTTGCACCAATGTGGCTAGTGTTGAGATGGTTGAAAAATTGGGATTGCCTACAATAAAACATCCTCAACCATATAGGCTTCAATGGTTGAACGATTGTGCGGAAGTGAGGGTTAATAGGCAAGTTCTAGTGTCATTCTCAATTGGGAAGTACAAAGATGAGGTTTTGTGTGACATGGTGCCCATGCATGCTTGTCATATCTTGTTTGGTAGGCCATGGCAATTTGATAGGCGAGTGACTCACGATGGGTTCAAAAATAAGTACTCGTTTGTCTTGAAAAAAGAAGCTGTTGTCTTACTTCCATTGTCCCCAAAGCAAGTATTGGAGGACCACTTGAAAAAGAAAAAGAGAGATGAGGCCGAAAAAAAGAGTGAAATAAAAAGTGAGATGGCCTTTGAAAATAAAAATGAAGTGGCTGAAAAAAAGAGTGATCAAAAGAGTGAGATAGCCACAAAAACAAAAAAAGAGAGGAAAGAAAATGAGGGAAAAGAAAAAGAGAGGAAAGAGGCCAAAAAGAATTCTTATATGGCCCAAAAAGGTGAGGTAAAACACTTGTTGCACACACATGAACCACTTGTGTTAATTCTTTACAAGGAGATCCTCCTTAACACAAGTGATATAGCCGGATCCCTTCCGAGCATTGTTGTTTCACTATTGCAGGAATTTGACGATGTATTTCCGGAGGAGCTACCTCAAGGCTTACCACCATTGAGGGGAATTGAGCACCAAATTGATTTGGTGCCCGGGAGTGCCTTGCCGAACCGTCCAGCTTATAGGAGCAATCCGGAGGAGACTAAGGAACTACAAAGGCAGGTAAGTGAGTTATTAGATAAAGGTTATGTGCGTGAGTCCATGTCACCTTGTGCGGTGCCTGTTTTGCTAGTCCCTAAGAAAGATGGCTCATGGCGTATGTGTGTCGACTGTAGAGCAATCAATAACATAACCATTAAGTATAGGCATCCCATACCTAGACTAGATGATATGTTAGATGAATTGCATGGTTCTTGCATTTTTAGTAAGATTGATTTGAGGAGTGGGTATCACCAAATTAGGATGAGAGAAGGTGATGAGTGGAAAACTGCTTTTAAAACTAAATATGGGTTGTATGAGTGGATGGTTATGCCTTTTGGCTTAACTAATGCACCTAGCACCTTTATGAGGTTAATGAATCATGTCTTGCGTGCACATATAGGTAAATTTGTTGTGGTTTACTTTGATGATACCCTAGTGTATAGCAAGAATCTTGAAGAGCATGTTAAACACTTGAAACTTGTGCTAATCACATTAAGGGCTGAAAATTTGTATGCTAACTTAAAGAAGTGTGATTTTTGTACAAACAAACTTGTGTTTCTTGGTTTCGTTGTGAGTTCACAAGGGATACAAGTGGATGAAGACAAGGTAAGTGCTATTCGAGATTGGCCATCGCCTACTACTGTTGGTCAAGTTCGAAGTTTTCATGGTCTTGCAAGCTTCTATAGGAGGTTTGTCAAGGATTTTAGCACATTGGCGGCACCGATGACGGCGGTCATCAAGAAGAACGTTCCATTCTGTTGGGGCGAGGAGCAAGAGAAGTCCTTTAATATTATCAAGCAAAAATTAATTAATGCTCCTTTACTTGTGTTACCTGATTTTGCTAATACTTTTGAAATTGAATGTGATGCATCTAATATTGCGGACCTATTCTTCAGAGAAGTTGTTAGGCTACATGGCATGCCTAGGACCATTGTGTCGGACCGTGATGTTAAATTCCTAAGTTATTTCTGGAAAACACTGTGGGCTAAAATTGGCACTAAATTACTGTTTTCTACGACCTGTCATCCTCAGACTGATGGCCAAACTGAGGTAGTTAATAGGACGTTAGGAACTTTATTACGTGCTATTCTCAAGAAGAACTTAAAGAATTGGGAAAATTGCTTGCCATTTGTTGAATTTGCTTATAATCGTTGTGTGCATTCTACTACTAGCTATTCACCATTTGAGATTGTATATGGTTTTAATCCTTTGACTCCGTTGGATTTGATGTCTTTACCTGTGAGTGAAAGGTTAAACTTAGACGGCAAAAAGAAGGCTGAATTCGTTAGGAGTTTGCATGAGAAGGTAAAAGCTAATATTGAGAAGCGAAATGAGCAATATGCCAAGCAAGCTAACAAAGGGAAAAAGAAGGTGGTATTCGAGAAGGGCGATTGGGTGTGGCTACACTTGAGGAAGGAGAGGTTTCCGGAGAAGCGACGCTCAAAGCTATTACCTAGGGGCGATGGACCGTTCCAAGTCCTTGAGAGAATCAATGACAATGCCTACAAACTCGACTTGCCGGGTGAGTATAATGTTAGCTCTACTTTTAATGTTAGTGACTTGTCGTTGTTTGATGTAGGTGACGAGCAAGATTTGAGGACAAATCCTTCTCAAGAAGGGGAGGATGATGCGAACGTGGACGTTCCAAGGAAAGCATGGGATCCTTTGCAGTTGCCGGAGGGACCAATCACGAGGGGTCGACTAAAGAGATTCAAGGAGGCGCTACAAGGAGTCATGAGCAAGCCGGAAGAGGTCGTGATGCAAGGGAGTACGTTTGGAGGCCAACGGAATGTCATTCAAGCATTGCTGGAGAAACCCGAGGCCACACGGACGTGTACACGGACCTGCACACGGGGTCCGTGTCCTTTCCAAGCTGGGATGAGCAAATCCAGTGCCTACACGGACCTGGAGACGGACCCAGGCACGGGGTCCGTGCCCTTTGAAGTTGGCGAATACAGTGCCTACACGGACCCGTACACGGAGGTGAGCACGGGGTCCGTGTCCTTTGATCCAGATTGAAGACTAGTACAGTATGTACACGGACCCAGACACGGAGGTCTGCACGGGGTCCGTGCCTAGCGTTTTCTGCGCGGATTTGTTTCCTTTTCTAGAGTTTTATTATTTTGGGAGACTAGATTGCATGGTATCTTTTGATATATTGACTATGTTGGACGAATTTTGAACACAATACACATAATATTTTGGAGTTTATCAAACTTTTGAGAATTTTCTCTCAACTTTTCAAAGCCACGCTTTGTCAAATCAAATCAAACTTATCAAAGTTTTTAACTTTGTGGCGTTTGTCGATCGTTGCTTGTGCGGATTGTCGTAGGCAAAGTTCTTCGAAGGTTCGTATAGTTTTCGATTGTTTATCCTCGTGTTTATTTGTTGCTAAACTCTTGCTAGTTTAGAGGTGAATATCACATATTACTTGATTCAAAAGATCGGGAAAAACACACGAATCTTAATATCGTAATTGAATAGAGGGTGCGATTTATTTTTAATCGTGTTTGCTATTTATTCGTATCAAGATTCATATCACAACTTCAGTTTGTCTATCCGTTTGAGGATGATAAGTAGTAGATTACAACTTTATTGTGCAAAATTTAGCCCATAAAGTAATCCATAAATAGAATCCCTCCCCTTCTTAGTCCTAGGAAACCCCAAAATAAATTCCATAGAAATGTCAGTCCAAGTTCTTTTAAGAATAGCACGCAAAAGTGTTCCCAAAGTTCTATTTACAACTTCAGTTTGTCCATCCGTTTGAGGATGACAAGTAGTAGATTACAACTTTATTGTGCAAAGTTTAGCCCATAAAGTAATCCATAAATAGAATCCCTCCCCTTCTTAGTCCTAGGCAACCCCAAAATAAAGTCCATAGAAATGTCAGTCCAAGTTCTTTTTAAGAATAGCACGCAAAAGTGTTCCCAAAGTTTTATTGACAACTTCAGTTTGTCCATCCGTTTGAGGATGACAAGTAGTAGATTACAACTTTATTTTGCAAAGTTTAGCCTATAAAGTAATCCATAAATAGAATCCCTCCCCTTCTTAATCCTAGGCAACCCCAAAATAAAGTCCATAGAAATGTCAGTCCAAGTTCTTTTAAGAATAGCACGCAAAAGTGTTCCCAAAGTTCTATTTACAACTTCAGTTTGTCCATCCGTTTGAGGATGACAAGTAGTAGATTACAACTTTATTTTGCAAAGTTTAGCCCATAAAGTAATCCATAAATAGAATCCCTCCCCTTCTTAATCCTAGGCAACCCCAAAATAAAGTCCATAGAAATGTCAGTCCAAGTTCTTTTAATAATAGCACGCAAAAGTGTTCCCAAAGTTCTATTTACAACTTCAGTTTGTCCATCCGTTTGAGGATGACAAGTAGTAGATTACAACTTTATTGTGCAAAGTTTAGCCCATAAAGTAATCCATAAATAGAATCCCTCCCCTTCTTAGTCCTAGGCAACCCCAAAATAAAGTCCATAGAAATGTCAGTCCAAGTTCTTTTTAAGAATAGCACGCAAAAGTGTTCCCAAAGTTCTATTGACAACTTCAGTTTGTCCATCCGTTTGAGGATGACAAGTAGTAGATTACAACTTTATTTTGCAAAGTTTAGCCCATAAAGTAATCCATAAATAGAATCCCTCCCCTTCTTAATCCTAGGCAACCCCAAAATAAAGTCCATAGAAATGTCAGTCCAAGTTCTTTTAAGAATAGCACGCAAAAGTGTTCCCAAAGTTCTATTTACAACTTCAGTTTGTCCATCCGTTTGAGGATGACAAGTAGTAGATTACAACTTTATTTTGCAAAGTTTAGCCCATAAAGTAATCCATAAATAGAATCCCTCCCCTTCTTAATCCTAGGCAACCCCAAAATAAAGTCCATAGAAATGTCAGTCCAAGTTCTTTTAATAATAGCACGCAAAAGTGTTCCCAAAGTTCTATTTACAAATTCAGTTTGTCCATCCGTTTGAGGATGACAAGTAGTCGATTACTACTTTATTGTGCAAAGTAAAGCCCATAAAGTAATCCATAAATAGAATCCCTCCCCTTCTTAGTCCTAGGCAACCCCCAAATAAAGTCCATAGAAATGTCAGTCCAAGTTCTTTTTAAGAATAGCACGCAAAAGTGTTCCCAAAGTTCTATTGACAACTTCAGTTTGTCCATCCGTTTAAGGAGGACAAGTAGTAGATTACAACTTTATTGTGCAAAGTTTAGCCCATAAAGTAATCCATAAATAGAATCCCTCCCCTTCTTAGTCCTAGGCAACCCCAAAATAAAGTCCATAGAAATGTCAGTCCAAGTTCTTTTTAAGAATAACACGCAAAAGTGTTCCCAAAGTTCTATTGACAACTTCAGTTTGTCCATCCGTTTGAGGATGACAAGTAGTAGATTACAACTTTATTGTGCAAAGTTTAGCCCATAAAGTAATCCATAAATAGAATCCCTCGCCTTCTTAGTCCTAGGCAACCCCAAAATAAAGTCCATAGAAATGTCAGTCAAAGTTCTTTTAAGAATAGCACGCAAAAGTGTTCCCAAAGTTCTATTAACAACTTCAGTTTGTCCATCCGTTTGAGGATGACAAGTAGTAGATTACAACTTTATTGTGCAAAGTTTAGCCCATAAAGTAATCCATAAATAGAATCCCTCCCTTCTTAGTCCTAGGCAACCCCAAAATAAAGTCCATAGAAATGTCAGTCCAAGTTCTTTTTAAGAATAGCACGCAAAAGTGTTCCCAAAGTTCTATTGACAACTTGATATGAATCTTGACACGAATAAATAGCAAACACGATTAAAAATAAATCGCACCCTCTATTCAATTACGATATTAAGATTCGTGTGTTTTTCCCGATCTTTTGAATCAAGTAATATGTGATATTCACCTCTAAACTAGCAAGAGTTTAGCAACAAATAAACACGAGGATAAACAATCGAAAACTATACGAACCTTCGAAGAACTTTGCCTACTACAATCCGCACAAGCAACGATCGACAAACGCCACAAAGTTAAAAACTTTGATAAGTTTGATTTGATTTGACAAAGCTTGGCTTTGAAAAGTTGAGAGAAAATTCTCAAAAGTTTGATAAACTCAAAATATTATGTGTATTGTGTCTAGAATTTCGTCCAAAACATAGACCTTATATCAAAAGATTACTAAAATCTAGACTCCAAAATAATTAAAACTCTAAATAAGGTAATTTTTTCGCGCAGAAACTCTAGGACACGGACCCCGTGCAGACCTCCGTGTCTGGGTCCGTGTACACACTGTACTATACTTCAATCTGGATCAAAGGACACGGACCCCGTGCTCACCTCCGTGTACGGGTCCGTGTAGGCACTGTATATGCCAACTTCAAAGGGCATGGACCCCGTGCCTGGGTCCGTCTCCAGGTCCGTGCAGCCACTGGATTTGCTCATCTCGGGTTGTGAAGGACACGGACCCCGTGTGCAGGTCCGTGTGCAGGTCCGTGTAGCCTCGGGTTTCTCCAACAATGCCTGAATGATTTTCTTTTGGCTCCCCAACGCCACTCCCATGTGTTTCCATGTCCTCCTCGGAGCTTGGCTGTCCATGATCGCATCATCCTCCCCTTCTTGAAAAGGATTTGTCCTCAAATCTGTGCTACCTACACAAAAACGAAGCAAGTTAGTAATAACAAAGATTATGTGACCAACATGCTTACCTCGAAGTTCAATTTTGTAGGTGCTATCCCCCATGTGCGCCATTGACATTTGGAACCCCAACTCCAAGGTTTCTTTCACTATCAAATCACCAACCTCAATATACACCAAACAACAAATGACACCAAATGATAAAATATGATTAAGTATCACAAATATCAAGTTCCTCCCCTTCTTAGACCTAGTCAGCACCAAAGCAAGTATGGTACAAATGTAAATATATTGCTTACTAGGACTAAGAATTAAGTCATGCATGTCATAAAACCCTAACCTAGTCGATATCTTCATACATGCAAGACCCTCGTCACAACACCATTCGACATGCCTCTTCATATGTAACCAATATAGAAAGTCACGCATCTTATCAATAATGAAATCATAACAATATGCATCACTAGCGGGTAACTCATAAAATAAGCATAACATGAACAACTTAATCTCCTTAAAATTATATTCATCATGGGCAAAGAAATTCTTATATTCATTTAACTCACCACTTGAATTTAATTCTAATGCACATAGCTCATTGCCATGATAAAGTGTCAATTGGACAATCTTTGAACACTCAAAATCAATAACATTTGAATCTAATTCATGCAATGCATATTCATTCTCACTTCTATGACACTTAGGCAACAAGATTAAATCACATTCACATCTTCTAAACATCACATTTCCAACTTGTCCCCATAGTTCTTGAAAACAAAACAACAATGAATTAAGGTAAGGAAGAAAATCATACCTCATAGGTGTTGTGTTGACAACTAACCTTACCTCATCGCTATGGCTCTTGAATCCATATGGTTCATCCCATTGTATCCTCACACCAACAACACTTGCTAGCCTCCCCATCATGGCATTACCGTAATCCTGCAAAGAAGAAGTAACAATGCTCGGGATTGAACCGGCGATTTCATCACAATATGGATAAACCACTTTGTACAAAGGTACATGTAATGGTTTATGCACTAATAAGCAACTCTCATCCTCACTCTTTTCACTCCTTTGGGCCGTCAAATTATTTTTCACTTCTTTTTCTTTGGCCTCTTTTCCTCTCTCTTTTTTCTTTTCTATGGTCATCTCACTCTTTTGTTCACTCTTTCTTTCGACCATATATTTTTCTTTTTCTTTTTCTAAGGCCATCTCACTCTTTTGGACACTCTTTTTTTCGGCCTCATCTCTCTTTTTCTTTTTCAAGTGGTCCTCCAATACTTGCTTTGGGGACAATGGAAGTAAGACAACAGTTTCTTTTTTCAAGACAAATGAGTACTTATTCTTGAACCCATCGTGAGTCACTCGCCTATCAAATTGCCATGGCCTACCCAACAGGATATGACAAGCATGCATGGGCACCATGTCACACAAAACCTCATCTTTGTACTTCCCAATTGAGAATGAAACTAGAACTTGCCTATTAACCCTCACTTCCGCACAATCGTTCAACCATTGAAGCCTATATGGTTGAGGATGTTTTATTGTAGGCAATCCCAATTTTTCAACCATCTCAACACTAGCCACATTGGTGCAACTACCTCCATCGATGATTACATTGCACACCTTACCATTCACAAAACATCTAGTGTGGAACAAGTTTTCTCTTTGGTTAACTTCCTCATCTTTGACTTGGGCACTCATGATTCGCCTAGTCACTAGAGCCTCTCCTACAACCGCCCCATATCCCTCATCGGGATCCTCCAACTCCGGCATATCATCATCACTACCCTCGCCATCCCCCTCACTTTGAGACTCATACTCACCATAATCATTTAAGAACATGACTCTCTTATTAGGACACTCACTAGCAATATGGCCCAACCCTTGACATCTAAAACATTTTGTATCTCTAGAACGAGTAGTAGGAATTTCAGATTTACCTTGTACTCCATGTCTAGGTGTCTCTTGCTTTGGTTCTAACTTAGGCTTGGTCACCACTTTGCTATCATCTCGCTTGGCCGCATTTGGTCGCCAAGAAGAAGACGAACCCCCGGTTTGGTTGGTGCGACCAACTCCACGCCTTTTGAGTTGTTGCTCCACCTTTATGGCCATTTGCACCATTTCGTCTAGATCTAAGTAGTGCCGAAGCTCCACTTGATCTTCAATCTCCCTGTTCAAACCACAAAGAAAACGAGCCATGGTTGCTTCATTATCTTCCTCAATGTTGGTCCTAATCATGACTACCTCCATCTCCTTATAGTAGTCCTCCACACTCTTTAACCCTTGCCTCAAAGTTTGTAGCCTCTTGAACATCTCTCTATAATAGTGGTTTGGCACAAACCTCTTCCTCATAACCCTCTTCATCTCATCCCAAGACTCAATAGGCCTTTCATTATACTTTCTTCTAGTGGTCACTAATTGATCCCACCAGATGAGTGCATAATCCATAAATTCAACCACCGCTAGCCTAACCTTTTTGAGCTCGGAGTATTGGTGACAGTCGAACACAAACTCTACCCTCTTTTCCCACTCTAGATACGCTTCCGGATCCGACTTCCCATGGAAAGAAGGGATTTTCATCTTAATGCCACTCATATTCCCATCATCTCTATGCCCATCATTATATCTACCCCGCATAGCTTCCCCTCGACTTCTTCCAACTCCTCTACCTCTTCCATTCCTACCCCAAGTTTCATTTTGACTCTCCTCTTCCCCACCTAAGTCATACTCCTCCTCTTCACCTCTACCAAAATCTCTACCCTTAGATTTACCCCCACTAGCACTCACTTCCATCCTATCCAAACGCTCATGTAGGGCCTCCATCTCAACCTTTATCATCCTAGAAAAATGCCCCGACAACGCCTCTATTTGGAACTTAGACAACTCCGAATTCGCACTATCTCCTACCTCCCTCTCCATTTAATTTCAAAGTTGTACCTGCAAGAAAAGGTTAGTAGAAACAAAATAATCCTCACCCAAATGCTCACGATCACTCCAAAGAAATTCACTCGTCTTTTACCTCTTTATTTGTATGCTCACAACAAATACTCACCGTTCACTCCAAAGAAAAGTCACTCTCACTCAAGTGTATCACTCGAATTTTGAAAGCTCTCTTGGAAGTGCTCAAGCTTTGTATTGTGGGTATATCAAACAATCAAAGTTCAAACTTGTGAACAAATGCGACCGACTCACTTGGACTGTGTAGACAAGAAATTCGAATATATGAAATTTTTTTTTTTTTTGACTGTGTGAGACAATTGAATATGACTCTATGAAGACAATAGAACAATATATCAAAAAGAAATAATGGTGAATTTTCGGAATTTTTGTACTTTTTTTTTTTTCGCTCTTTGAATTCCGAAAATTCAAAATAAAAAAAAAACCCAAAATTTCGTGTATCACAGATTCACGAAAAAAATACGAAGAACGATAGAACAAAACAGATCTGAAAATATTCGAAGAAATAATACAGATCTGCAATTTAAGAACAAGATAATTTACTTGAATTCAATAAACCTCAAGCTCTGATACCAAATGATATGAATCTTGACACGAATAAATAGCAAACACGATTAAAAATAAATCGCACCCTCTATTCAATTACGATATTAAGATTCGTGTGTTTTTCCCGATCTTTTGAATCAAGTAATATGTGATATTCACCTCTAAACTAGCAAGAGTTTAGCAACAAATAAACACGAGGATAAACAATCGAAAACTATACGAACCTTCGAAGAACTTTGCCTACGACAATCCGCACAAGCAACGATCGACAAACGCCACAAAGTTAAAAAATTGATAAGTTTGATTTGATTTGACAAAGCTTGGCTTTGAAAAGTTGAGAGAAAATTCTCAAAAGTTTGATAAACTCAAAATATTATGTGTATTGTGTCTAGAATTTCGTCCAAAACATAGACCTTATATCAAAAGATTACTAAAATCTAGACTCCAAAATAATTAAAACTCTAAATAAGGTAATTTTTTCGCGCAGAAACTCTAGGACACGGACCCCGTGCAGACCTCCGTGTCTGGGTCCGTGTACACACTGTACTATACTTCAATCTGGATCAAAGGACACGGACCCCGTGCTCACCTCCGTGTACGGGTCCGTGTAGGCACTGTATATGCCAACTTCAAAGGGCACGGACCCCGTGCCTGGGTCCGTCTCCAGGTCCGTGCAGCCACTGGATTTGCTCATCTCGGGTTGTGAAGGACACGGACCCCGTGTGCAGGTCCGTGTGCAGGTCCGTGTAGCCTCGGGTTTCTCCAACAATGCCTGAATGATTTTCTTTTGGCTCCCCAACGCCACTCCCATGTGTTTCCATGTCCTCCTCGGAGCTTGGCTGTCCATGATCGCATCACAACTTCAGTTTGTCCATCCGTTTGAGGATGACAAGTAGTAGATTACAACTTTATTGTGCAAAGTTTAGCCCATAAAGTAATCCATAAATAGAATCCCTCCCCTTCTTAGTCCTAGGCAACCCCAAAATAAAGTCCATAGAAATGTCAGTCCAAGTTCTTTTAATAATAGCACGCAAAAGTGTTCCCAAAGTTCTATTTACAACTTCAGTTTGTCCATCCGTTTGAGAATGACAAGTAGTAGATTACTACTTTATTGTGCAAAGTAAAGCCCATAAAGTAATCCATAAATAGAATCCCTCCCCTTCTTAGTACTAGGCAACCCCAAAATAAAGTCCATAGAAATGTCAGTCCAAGTTCTTTTTAATAATAGCACGCAAAAGTGTTCCCAAAGTTCTATTGACAACTTCAGTTTGTCCATCCGTTTGAGGAGGACAAGTAGTAGATTACAACTTTATTGTGCAAAGTTTAGCCCATAAAGTAATCCATAAATAGAATCGCTCCCCTTCTTAGTCCTAGGCAACCCCAAAATAAATTCCATATAAATGTCAGTCCAAGTTCTTTTTAAGAATAGCACGCGAAAGTGTTCCCAAAGTTCTATTGACAACTTCAGTTTGTCTATCCGTTTGAGGATGATAAGTAGTAGATTACAACTTTATTGTGCAAAATTTAGCCCATAAAGTAATCCATAAATAGAATCCCTCCTCTTCTTAGTCCTAGGAAACCCCAAAATAAATTCCATAGAAATGTCAGTCCAAGTTCTTTTAAGAATAGCACGCAAAAGTGTTCCCAAAGTTCTATTTACAACTTCAGTTTGTCCATCCGTTTGAGGATGACAAGTAGTAGATTACAACTTTATTGTGCAAAGTTTAGCCCATAAAGTAATCCATAAATAGAATCCCTCCCCTTCTTAGTCCTAGGCAACCCCAAAATAAAGTCCATAGAAATGTCAGTCCAAGTTCTTTTAATAATAGCACGCAAAAGTGTTCCCAAAGTTCTATTTACAACTTCAGTTTGTCCATCCGTTTGAGGATGACAAGTAGTAGACTACTACTTTATTGTGCAAAGTAAAGCCCATAAAGTAATCCATAAATAGAATCCTTCCCCTTCTTAGTCCTAGGCAACCCCGAAATAAATTCCATATAAATGTCAGTCCAAGTTCTTTTTAAGAATAGCACGCAAAAGTGTTCCCAAAGTTCTATTGACAACTTCAGTTTGTCCATCCGTTTGAGGATGACAAGTAGTAGATTACAACTTTATTGTGCAAAGTTTAGCCCATAAAGTAATCCATAAATAGAATCCCTCCCCTTCTTAGTCCTAGGCAACCCCAAAATAAAGTCCATAGAAATGTCAGTCCAAGTTCTTTTTAAGAATAGCACGCAAAAGTGTTCCCAAAGTTCTATTGACAACTTCAGTTTGTCCATCCGTTTGAGGATGACAAGTAGTAGATTACAACTTTATTTTGCAAAGTTTAGCCCATAAAGTAATCCATAAATAGAATCCCTCCCCTTCTTAATCCTAGGCAACCCCAAAATAAAGTCCATAGAAATGTCAGTCCAAGTTCTTTTAAAAATAGCACGCAAAAGTGTTCCCAAAGTTCTATTTACAACTTCAGTTTGTCCATCCGTTTGAGGATGACAAGTAATAGATTTCAACTTTATTTTGCAAAGTTTAGCCCATAAAGTAATCCATAAATAGAATCCCTCCCCTTCTTAATCCTAGGCAACCCCAAAATAAAGTCCATAGAAATGTCAGTCCAAGTTCTTTTAATAATAGCACGCAAAAGTGTTCCCAAAGTTCTATTTACAACTTCAGTTTGTCCATCCGTTGGAGGATGACAAGTAGTAGATTACAACTTTATTGTGCAAAGTTTAGCCCATAAAGTAATCCATAAATAGAATCCCTCCCCTTCTTAGTCCTAGGCAACCCCAAAATAAAGTCCATAGAAATGTCAGTCCAAGTTCTTTTTAAGAATAGCACGCAAAAGTGTTCCCAAAGTTCTATTGACAACTTCAGTTTGTCCATCCGTTTGAGGATGACAAGTAGTAGATTACAACTTTATTTTGCAAAGTTTAGCCCATAAAGTAATCCATAAATAGAATCCCTCCCCTTCTTAATCCTAGGCAACCCCAAAATAAAGTCCATAGAAATGTCAGTCCAAGTTCTTTTAAGAATAGCACGCAAAAGTGTTTCCAAAGTTCTATTTACAACTTCAGTTTGTCCATCCGTTTGAGGATGACAAGTAGTAGATTACAACTTTATTTTGCAAAGTTTAGCCCATAAAGTAATCCATAAATAGAATCCCTCCCCTTCTTAATCCAAGGCAACCCAAAATAAAGTCCATAGAAATGTCAGTCCAAGTTCTTTTAATAATAGCACGCAAAAGTGTTCCCAAAGTTCTATTTACAAATTCAGTTTGTCCATCCGTTTGAGGATGACAAGTAGTCGATTACTACTTTATTGTGCAAAGTAAAGCCCATAAAGTAATCCATAAATAGAATCCCTCCCCTTCTTAGTCCTAGGCAACCCCCAAATAAAGTCCATAGAAATGTCAGTCCAAGTTCTTTTTAAGAATAGCACGCAAAAGTGTTCCCAAAGTTCTATTGACAACTTCAGTTTGTCCATCCGTTTAAGGAGGACAAGTAGTAGATTACAACTTTATTGTGCAAAGTTTAGCCCATAAAGTAATCCATAAATAGAATCCCTCCCCTTCTTTGTCCTAGGCAACCCCAAAATAAAGTCCATAGAAATGTCAGTCCAAGTTCTTTTAAGAATAGCACGCAAAAGTGTTCCCAAAGTTCTATTGACAACTTCAGTTTGTCCATCCGTTTGAGGATGACAAGTAGTAGATTACAACTTTATTGTGCAAAGTTTAGCCCATAAAGTAATCCATAAATAGAATCCCTCGCCTTCTTAGTCCTAGGCAACCCCAAAATAAAGTCCATAGAAATGTCAGTCAAAGTTCTTTTAAGAATAGCACGCAAAAGTGTTCCCAAAGTTCTATTGACAACTTCAGTTTGTCCATCCGTTTGAGGATGACAAGTAGTAGATTACAACTTTATTGTGCAAAGTTTAGCCCATAAAGTAATCCATAAATAGAATCCCTCCCCTTCTTAGTCCTAGGCAACCCCAAAATAAAGTCCATAGAAATGTCAGTCCAAGTTCTTTTTAAGAATAGCACGCAAAAGTGTTCCCAAAGTTCTATTGACAACTTCAGTTTGTCCATCCGTTTGAGGATGACAAGTAGTAGATTACAACTTTATTGTGCAAAGTTTAGCCCATAAAGTAATCCATAAATAGAATCCCTCCCCTTCTTAGTCCTAGGCAACCCCAAAATAAAGTCCATAGAAATGTCAGTCCAAGTTCTTTTAATAATAGCACGCAAAAGTGTTCCCAAAGTTCTATTTACAACTTCAGTTTGTCCATCCGTTTGAGGATGACAAGTAGTAGATTACTACTTTATTGTGCAAAGTAAAGCCCATAAAGTAATCCATAAATAGAATCCCTCCCCTTCTTAGTACTAGGCAACCCCAAAATAAAGTCCATAGAAATGTCAGTCCAAGTTCTTTTTAATAATAGCACGCAAAAGTGTTCATAAAGTTCTATTGACAACTTCAGTTTGTCCATCCGTTTGAGGAGGACAAGTAGTAGATTACAACTTTATTGTGCAAAGTTTAGCCCATAAAGTAATCCATAAATAGAATCGCTCCCCTTCTTAGTCCTAGGCAACCCCAAAATAAATTCCATATAAATGTCAGTCCAAGTTCTTTTTAAGAATAGCACACGAAAGTGTTCCCAAAGTTCTATTGACAACTTCAGTTTGTCTATCCGTTTGAGGATGATAAGTAGTAGATTACAACTTTATTGTGCAAAATTTAGCCCATAAAGTAATCCATAAATAGAATCCCTCCCCTTCTTAGTCCTAGGAAACCCCAAAATAAATTCCATAGAAATGTCAGTCCAAGTTCTTTTAAGAATAGCACGTAAAAGTGTTCCCAAAGTTCTATTTACAACTTCAGTTTGTCCATCCGTTTGAGGATGACAAGTAGTAGATAACAACTTTATTGTGCAAAGTTTAGCCCATAAAGTAATCCATAAATAGAATCCCTCCCCTTCTTAGTCCTAGGCAACCCCAAAATAAATTCCATATAAATGTCAGTGCAAGTTCTTTTAAGAATAGCACGCGAAAGTGTTCCCAAAGTTCTATTGACAACTTCAGTTTGTCTATCCGTTTGAGGA
This sequence comes from Primulina eburnea, assembly GCF_022965805.1. Classification (NCBI taxonomy): domain Eukaryota; kingdom Viridiplantae; phylum Streptophyta; class Magnoliopsida; order Lamiales; family Gesneriaceae; genus Primulina; species Primulina eburnea. The sequence continues at coordinate 21,314 of NW_027331316.1, forward strand.
TGATAAGTAGTAGATTACAACTTTATTGTGCAAAATTTAGCCCATAAAGTAATCCATAAATAGAATCCCTCCCCTTCTTAGTCCTAGGAAACCCCAAAATAAATTCCATAGAAATGTCAGTCCAAGTTCTTTTAAGAATAGCACGCAAAAGTGTTCCCAAAGTTCTATTTACAACTTCAGTTTGTCCATCCGTTTGAGGATGACAAGTAGTAGATTACAACTTTATTGTGCAAAGTTTAGCCCATAAAGTAATCCATAAATAGAATCCCTCCCCTTCTTAGTCCTAGGCAACCCCAAAATAAAGTCCATAGAAATGTCAGTCCAAGTTCTTTTAATAATAGCACGCAAAAGTGTTCCCAAAGTTCTATTTACAAATTCAGTTTGTCCATCCGTTTGAGGATGACAAGTAGTAGACTACTACTTTATTGTGCAAAGTAAAGCCCATAAAGTAATCCATAAATAGAATCCTTCCCCTTCTTAGTCCTAGGCAACCCCGAAATAAAGTCCATAAAAATGTCAGTCCAAGTTCTTTTTAAGAATAGCACGCAAAAGTGTTCCCAAAGTTCTATTGACAACTTCAGTTTGTCCATCCGTTTGAGGATGACAAGTAGTAGATTACAACTTTATTGTGCAAAGTTTAGCCCATAAAGTAATCCATAAATAGAATCCCTCCCCTTCTTAGTCCTAGGCAACCCCAAAATAAAGTCCATAGAAATGTCAGTCCAAGTTCTTTTTAAGAATAGCACGCAAAAGTGTTCCCAAAGTTCTATTGACAACTTCAGTTTGTCCATCCGTTTGAGGATGACAAGTAGTAGATTACAACTTTATTTTGCAAAGTTTAGCCCATAAAGTAATCCATAAATAGAATCCCTCCCCTTCTTAGTCCTAGGCAACCCCAAAATAAAGTCCATAGAAATGTCAGTCCAAGTTCTTTTAAGAATAGCACGCAAAAGTGTTCCCAAAGTTCTATTTACAACTTCAGTTTGTCCATCCGTTTGAGGATGACAAGTAGTAGATTACAACTTTATTTTGCAAAGTTTAGCCCATAAAGTAATCCATAAATAGAATCCCTCCCCTTCTTAATCCTAGGCAACCCCAAAATAAAGTCCATAGAAATGTCAGTCCAAGTTCTTTTAATAATAGCACGCAAAAGTGTTCCCAAAGTTCTATTTACAACTTCAGTTTGTCCATCCGTTTGAGGATGACAAGTAGTAGATTACAACTTTATTGTGCAAAGTTTAGCCCATAAAGTAATCCATAAATAGAATCCCTCCCCTTCTTAGTCCTAGGCAACCCCAAAATAAAGTCCATAGAAATGTCAGTCCAAGTTCTTTTTAAGAATAGCACGCAAAAGTGTTCCCAAAGTTCTATTGACAACTTCAGTTTGTCCATCCGTTTGAGGATGACAAGTAGTAGATTACAACTTTATTTTGCAAAGTTTAGCCCATAAAGTAATCCATAAATAGAATCCCTCCCCTTCTTAAGTCCTAGGCAACCCCAAAATAAAGTCCATAGAAATGTCAGTCCAAGTTCTTTTAAGAATAGCACGCAAAAGTGTTCCCAAAGTTCTATTTACAACTTCAGTTTGTCCATCCGTTTGAGGATGACAAGTAGTAGATTACAACTTTATTTTGCAAAGTTTAGCCCATAAAGTAATCCATAAATAGAATCCCTCCCCTTCTTAATCCTAGGCAACCCCAAAATAAAGTCCATAGAAATGTCAGTCCAAGTTCTTTTAATAATAGCACGCAAAAGTGTTCCCAAAGTTCTATTTACAAATTCAGTTTGTCCATCCGTTTGAGGATGACAAGTAGTCGATTACTACTTTATTGTGCAAAGTAAAGCCCATAAAGTAATCCATAAATAGAATCCCTCCCCTTCTTAGTCCTAGGCAACCCCCAAATAAAGTCCATAGAAATGTCAGTCCAAGTTCTTTTTAAGAATAGCACGCAAAAGTGTTCCCAAAGTTCTATTGACAACTTCAGTTTGTCCATCCGTTTAAGGAGGACAAGTAGTAGATTACAACTTTATTGTGCAAAGTTTAGCCCATAAAGTAATCCATAAATAGAATCCCTCCCCTTCTTAGTCCTAGGCAACCCCAAAATAAAGTCCATAGAAATGTCAGTCCAAGTTCTTTTAAGAATAGCACGCAAAAGTGTTCCCAAAGTTCTATTGACAACTTCAGTTTGTCCATCCGTTTGAGGATGACAAGTAGTAGATTACAACTTTATTGTGCAAAGTTTAGCCCATAAAGTAATCCATAAATAGAATCCCTCCCCTTCTTAGTCCTAGGCAACCCCAAAATAAAGTCCATAGAAATGTCAGTCAAAGTTCTTTTAAGAATAGCACGCAAAAGTGTTCCCAAAGTTCTATTGACAACTTCAGTTTGTCCATCCGTTTGAGGATGACAAGTAGTAGATTACAACTTTATTGTGCAAAGTTTAGCCCATAAAGTAATCCATAAATAGAATCCCTCCCCTTCTTAGTCCTAGGCAACCCCAAAATAAAGTCCATAGAAATGTCAGTCCAAGTTCTTTTTAAGAATAGCACGCAAAAGTGTTCCCAAAGTTCTATTGACAACTTCAGTTTGTCCATCCGTTTGAGGATGACAAGTAGTAGATTACAACTTTATTGTGCAAAGTTTAGCCCATAAAGTAATCCATAAATAGAATCCCTCCCCTTCTTAGTCCTAGGCAACCCCAAAATAAAGTCCATAGAAATGTCAGTCCAAGTTCTTTTAATAATAGCACGCAAAAGTGTTCCCAAAGTTCTATTTACAACTTCAGTTTGTCCATCCGTTTGAGGATGACAAGTAGTAGATTACAACTTTATTGTGCAAAGTTTAGCCCATAAAGTAATCCATAAATAGAATCCCTCCCCTTCTTAGTACTAGGCAACCCCAAAATAAAGTCCATAGAAATGTCAGTCCAAGTTCTTTTTAATAATAGCACGCAAAAGTGTTCCCAAAGTTCTATTGACAACTTCAGTTTGTCCATCCGTTTGAGGAGGACAAGTAGTAGATTACAACTTTATTGTGCAAAGTTTAGCCCATAAAGTAATCCATAAATAGAATCGCTCCCCTTCTTAGTCCTAGGCAACCCCAAAATAAAGTCCATATAAATGTCAGTCCAAGTTCTTTTTAAGAATAGCACACGCAAAGTGTTCCCAAAGTTCTATTGACAACTTCAGTTTGTCCATCCGTTTGAGGATGACAAGTAGTAGATTACAACTTTATTGTGCAAAGTTTAGCCCATAAAGTAATCCATAAATAGAATCCCTCCCCTTCTTAGTCCTAGGCAACCCCAAAATAAAGTCCATAGAAATGTCAGTCCAAGTTCTTTTAAGAATAGCACGCAAAAGTGTTCCCAAAGTTCTATTGACAACTTCAGTTTGTCCATCCGTTTGAGGATGACAAGTAGTAGATTACAACTTTATTGTGCAAAGTAAGCCCATAAAGTAATCCATAAATAGAATCCCTCCCCTTCTTAGTCCTAGGCAACCCCAAAATAAAGTCCATAGAAATGTCAGTCCAAGTTCTTTTTAAGAATAGCACGCAAAAGTGTTCCCAAAGTTCTATTGACAACTTCAGTTTGTCCATCCGTTTGAGGATGACAAGTAGTAGATTACAACTTTATTGTGCAAAGTTTAGCCCATAAAGTAATCCATAAATAGAATCCCTCCCCTTCTTAGTCCTAGGCAACCCCAAAATAAAGTCCATAGAAATGTCAGTCCAAGTTCTTTTTAAGAATAGCACGCAAAAGTGTTCCCAAAGTTCTATTGACAACTTCAGTTTGTCCATCCGTTTGAGGATGACAAGTAGTAGATTACAACTTTATTGTGCAAAGTTTAGCCCATAAAGTAATCCATAAATAGAATCCCTCCCCTTCTTAGTCCTAGGCAACCCCAAAATAAAGTCCATAGAAATGTCAGTCCAAGTTCTTTTAAGAATAGCACGCAAAAGTGTTCCCAAAGTTCTATTTACAACTTCAGTTTGTCCATCCGTTTGAGGATGACAAGTAGTAGATTACAACTTTATTGTGCAAAGTTTAGCCCATAAAGTAATCCATAAATAGAATCCCTCCCCTTCTTAGTCCTAGGCAACCCCAAAATAAAGTCCATAGAAATGTCAGTCCAAGTTCTTTTAAGAATAGCACGCAAAAGTGTTCCCAAAGTTCTATTTACAACTTCAGTTTGTCCATCCGTTTGAGGATGACAAGTAGTAGATTACAACTTTATTGTGCAAAGTTAAGCCCATAAAGTAATCCATAAATAGAATCCCTCCCCTTCTTAGTCCTAGGCAACCCCAAAATAAAGTCCATAGAAATGTCAGTCCAAGTTCTTTTTAAGAATAGCACGCAAAAGTGTTCCCAAAGTTCTATTGACAACTTCAGTTTGTCCATCCGTTTGAGGATGACAAGTAGTAGATTACAACTTTATTGTGCAAAGTTTAGCCCATAAAGTAATCCATAAATAGAATCCCTCCCCTTCTTAGTCCTAGGCAACCCCAAAATAAAGTCCATAGAAATGTCAGTCCAAGTTCTTTTAAGAATAGCACGCAAAAGTGTTCCCAAAGTTCTATTGACAACTTCAGTTTGTCCATCCGTTTGAGGATGACAAGTAGTAGATTACAACTTTATTGTGCAAAGTTTAGCCCATAAAGTAATCCATAAATAGAATCCCTCCCCTTCTTAGTCCTAGGCAACCCCAAAATAAAGTCCATAGAAATGTCAGTCCAAGTTCTTTTAAGAATAGCACGCAAAAGTGTTCCCAAAGTTCTATTGACAACTTCAGTTTGTCCATCCGTTTGAGGATGACAAGTAGTAGATTACAACTTTATTGTGCAAAGTTTAGCCCATAAAGTAATCCATAAATAGAATCCCTCCCCTTCTTAGTCCTAGGCAACCCCAAAATAAAGTCCATAGAAATGTCAGTCCAAGTTCTTTTTAAGAATAGCACGCAAAAGTGTTCCCAAAGTTCTATTGACAACTTCAGTTTGTCCATCCGTTTGAGGATGACAAGTAGTAGATTACAACTTTATTGTGCAAAGTTTAGCCCATAAAGTAATCCATAAATAGAATCCCTCCCCTTCTTAGTCCTAGGCAACCCCAAAATAAAGTCCATAGAAATGTCAGTCCAAGTTCTTTTAAGAATAGCACGCAAAAGTGTTCCCAAAGTTCTATTGACAACTTCAGTTTGTCCATCCGTTTGAGGATGACAAGTAGTAGATTACAACTTTATTGTGCAAAGTTTAGCCCATAAAGTAATCCATAAATAGAATCCCTCCCCTTCTTAGTCCTAGGCAACCCCAAAATAAAGTCCATAGAAATGTCAGTCCAAGTTCTTTTAAGAATAGCACGCAAAAGTGTTCCCAAAGTTCTATTTACAACTTCAGTTTGTCCATCCGTTTGAGGATGACAAGTAGTAGATTACAACTTTATTGTGCAAAGTTTAGCCCATAAAGTAATCCATAAATAGAATCCCTCCCCTTCTTAGTCCTAGGCAACCCCAAAATAAAGTCCATAGAAATGTCAGTCCAAGTTCTTTTAAGAATAGCACGCAAAAGTGTTCCCAAAGTTCTATTGACAACTTCAGTTTGTCCATCCGTTTGAGGATGACAAGTAGTAGATTACAACTTTATTGTGCAAAGTTTAGCCCATAAAGTAATCCATAAATAGAATCCCTCCCCTTCTTAGTCCTAGGCAACCCCAAAATAAAGTCCATAGAAATGTCAGTCCAAGTTCTTTTAAGAATAGCACGCAAAAGTGTTCCCAAAGTTCTATTGACAACTTCAGTTTGTCCATCCGTTTGAGGATGACAAGTAGTAGATTACAACTTTATTGTGCAAAGTTTAGCCCATAAAGTAATCCATAAATAGAATCCCTCCCCTTCTTAGTCCTAGGCAACCCCAAAATAAAGTCCATAGAAATGTCAGTCCAAGTTCTTTTTAAGAATAGCACGCAAAAGTGTTCCCAAAGTTCTATTGACAACTTCAGTTTGTCCATCCGTTTGAGGATGACAAGTAGTAGATTACAACTTTATTGTGCAAAGTTTAGCCCATAAAGTAATCCATAAATAGAATCCCTCCCCTTCTTAGTCCTAGGCAACCCCAAAATAAAGTCCATAGAAATGTCAGTCCAAGTTCTTTTAAGAATAGCACGCAAAAGTGTTCCCAAAGTTCTATTGACAACTTCAGTTTGTCCATCCGTTTGAGGATGACAAGTAGTAGATTACAACTTTATTGTGCAAAGTTTAGCCCATAAAGTAATCCATAAATAGAATCCCTCCCCTTCTTAGTCCTAGGCAACCCCAAAATAAAGTCCATAGAAATGTCAGTCCAAGTTCTTTTAATAATAGCACGCAAAAGTGTTCCCAAAGTTCTATTTACAACTTCAGTTTGTCCATCCGTTTGAGGATGACAAGTAGTAGATTACAACTTTATTGTGCAAAGTTAAGCCCATAAAGTAATCCATAAATAGAATCCCTCCCCTTCTTAGTCCTAGGCAACCCCAAAATAAAGTCCATAGAAATGTCAGTCCAAGTTCTTTTTAAGAATAGCACGCAAAAGTGTTCCCAAAGTTCTATTGACAACTTCAGTTTGTCCATCCGTTTGAGGAGGACAAGTAGTAGATTACAACTTTATTGTGCAAAGTTTAGCCCATAAAGTAATCCATAAATAGAATCCCTCCCCTTCTTAGTCCTAGGCAACCCCAAAATAAAGTCCATAGAAATGTCAGTCCAAGTTCTTTTTAAGAATAGCACGCAAAAGTGTTCCCAAAGTTCTATTGACAACTTCAGTTTGTCCATCCGTTTGAGGATGACAAGTAGTAGATTACAACTTTATTGTGCAAAGTTTAGCCCATAAAGTAATCCATAAATAGAATCCCTCCCCTTCTTAGTCCTAGGCAACCCCAAAATAAAGTCCATAGAAATGTCAGTCCAAGTTCTTTTAAGAATAGCACGCAAAAGTGTTCCCAAAGTTCTATTTACAACTTCAGTTTGTCCATCCGTTTGAGGATGACAAGTAGTAGATTACAACTTTATTGTGCAAAGTTTAGCCCATAAAGTAATCCATAAATAGAATCCCTCCCCTTCTTAGTCCTAGGCAACCCCAAAATAAAGTCCATAGAAATGTCAGTCCAAGTTCTTTTAAGAATAGCACGCAAAAGTGTTCCCAAAGTTCTATTGACAACTTCAGTTTGTCCATCCGTTTGAGGATGACAAGTAGTAGATTACAACTTTATTGTGCAAAGTTTAGCCCATAAAGTAATCCATAAATAGAATCCCTCCCCTTCTTAGTCCTAGGCAACCCCAAAATAAAGTCCATAGAAATGTCAGTCCAAGTTCTTTTTAAGAATAGCACGCAAAAGTGTTCCCAAAGTTCTATTGACAACTTCAGTTTGTCCATCCGTTTGAGGATGACAAGTAGTAGATTACAACTTTATTGTGCAAAGTTTAGCCCATAAAGTAATCCATAAATAGAATCCCTCCCCTTCTTAGTCCTAGGCAACCCCAAAATAAAGTCCATAGAAATGTCAGTCCAAGTTCTTTTAAGAATAGCACGCAAAAGTGTTCCCAAAGTTCTATTGACAACTTCAGTTTGTCCATCCGTTTGAGGATGACAAGTAGTAGATTACAACTTTATTGTGCAAAGTTTAGCCCATAAAGTAATCCATAAATAGAATCCCTCCCCTTCTTAGTCCTAGGCAACCCCAAAATAAAGTCCATAGAAATGTCAGTCCAAGTTCTTTTAAGAATAGCACGCAAAAGTGTTCCCAAAGTTCTATTGACAACTTCAGTTTGTCCATCCGTTTGAGGATGACAAGTAGTAGATTACAACTTTATTGTGCAAAGTTTAGCCCATAAAGTAATCCATAAATAGAATCCCTCCCCTTCTTAGTCCTAGGCAACCCCAAAATAAAGTCCATAGAAATGTCAGTCCAAGTTCTTTTTAAGAATAGCACGCAAAAGTGTTCCCAAAGTTCTATTGACAACTTCAGTTTGTCCATCCGTTTGAGGATGACAAGTAGTAGATTACAACTTTATTGTGCAAAGTTTAGCCCATAAAGTAATCCATAAATAGAATCCCTCCCCTTCTTAGTCCTAGGCAACCCCAAAATAAAGTCCATAGAAATGTCAGTCCAAGTTCTTTTAATAATAGCACGCAAAAGTGTTCCCAAAGTTCTATTTACAACTTCAGTTTGTCCATCCGTTTGAGGATGACAAGTAGTAGATTACTACTTTATTGTGCAAAGTAAGCCCATAAAGTAATCCATAAATAGAATCCCTCCCCTTCTTAGTCCTAGGCAACCCCAAAATAAAGTCCATAGAAATGTCAGTCCAAGTTCTTTTTAATAATAGCACGCAAAAGTGTTCCCAAAGTTCTATTGACAACTTCAGTTTGTCCATCCGTTTGAGGAGGACAAGTAGTAGATTACAACTTTATTGTGCAAAGTTTAGCCCATAAAGTAATCCATAAATAGAATCGCTCCCCTTCTTAGTCCTAGGCAACCCCAAAATAAAGTCCATATAAATGTCAGTCCAAGTTCTTTTTAAGAATAGCACGCAAAGTGTTCCCAAAGTTCTATTGACAACTTCAGTTTGTCTATCCGTTTGAGGATGACAAGTAGTAGATTACAACTTTATTGTGCAAAATTTAGCCCATAAAGTAATCCATAAATAGAATCCCTCCCCTTCTTAGTCCTAGGAAACCCCAAAATAAAGTCCATAGAAATGTCAGTCCAAGTTCTTTTAAGAATAGCACGCAAAAGTGTTCCCAAAGTTCTATTTACAACTTCAGTTTGTCCATCCGTTTGAGGATGACAAGTAGTAGATTACAACTTTATTGTGCAAAGTTTAGCCCATAAAGTAATCCATAAATAGAATCCCTCCCCTTCTTAGTCCTAGGCAACCCCAAAATAAAGTCCATATAAATGTCAGTCCAAGTTCTTTTTAAGAATAGCACGCAAAAGTGTTCCCAAAGTTCTATTGACAACTTCAGTTTGTCTATCCGTTTGAGGATGACTAAGTAGTAGATTACAACTTTATTGTGCAAAGTTTAGCCCATAAAGTAATCCATAAATAGAATCCCTCCCCTTCTTAGTCCTAGGAAACCCCAAAATAATTCCATAGAAATGTCAGTCCAAGTTCTTTTAAGAATAGCACGCAAAAGTGTTCCCAAAGTTCTATTTACAACTTCAGTTTGTCCATCCGTTTGAGGATGACAAGTAGTAGATTACAACTTTATTGTGCAAAGTTTAGCCCATAAAGTAATCCATAAATAGAATCCCTCCCCTTCTTAGTCCTAGGCAACCCCAAAATAAAGTCCATAGAAATGTCAGTCCAAGTTCTTTTAATAATAGCACGCAAAAGTGTTCCCAAAGTTCTATTTACAACTTCAGTTTGTCCATCCGTTTGAGGATGACAAGTAGTAGATTACTACTTTATTGTGCAAAGTAAAGCCCATAAAGTAATCCATAAATAGAATCCTTCCCCTTCTTAGTCCTAGGCAACCCCGAAATAAAGTCCATAAAAATGTCAGTCCAAGTTCTTTTTAAGAATAGCACGCAAAAGTGTTCCCAAAGTTCTATTGACAACTTCAGTTTGTCCATCCGTTTGAGGATGACAAGTAGTAGATTACAACTTTATTGTGCAAAGTTTAGCCCATAAAGTAATCCATAAATAGAATCCCTCCCCTTCTTAGTCCTAGGCAACCCCAAAATAAAGTCCATAGAAATGTCAGTCCAAGTTCTTTTAAGAATAGCACGCAAAAGTGTTCCCAAAGTTCTATTGACAACTTCAGTTTGTCCATCCGTTTGAGGATGACAAGTAGTAGATTACAACTTTATTTTGCAAAGTTTAGCCCATAAAGTAATCCATAAATAGAATCCCTCCCCTTCTTAATCCTAGGCAACCCCAAAATAAAGTCCATAGAAATGTCAGTCCAAGTTCTTTTAAGAATAGCACGCAAAAGTGTTCCCAAAGTTCTATTTACAACTTCAGTTTGTCCATCCGTTTGAGGATGACAAGTAGTAGATTACAACTTTATTTTGCAAAGTTTAGCCCATAAAGTAATCCATAAATAGAATCCCTCCCCTTCTTAATCCTAGGCAACCCCAAAATAAAGTCCATAGAAATGTCAGTCCAAGTTCTTTTAATAATAGCACGCAAAAGTGTTCCCAAAGTTCTATTTACAACTTCAGTTTGTCCATCCGTTTGAGGATGACAAGTAGTAGATTACAACTTTATTGTGCAAAGTTTAGCCCATAAAGTAATCCATAAATAGAATCCCTCCCCTTCTTAGTCCTAGGCAACCCCAAAATAAAGTCCATAGAAATGTCAGTCCAAGTTCTTTTTAAGAATAGCACGCAAAAGTGTTCCCAAAGTTCTATTGACAACTTCAGTTTGTCCATCCGTTTGAGGATGACAAGTAGTAGATTACAACTTTATTTTGCAAAGTTTAGCCCATAAAGTAATCCATAAATAGAATCCCTCCCCTTCTTAATCCTAGGCAACCCCAAAATAAAGTCCATAGAAATGTCAGTCCAAGTTCTTTTAAGAATAGCACGCAAAAGTGTTCCCAAAGTTCTATTTACAACTTCAGTTTGTCCATCCGTTTGAGGATGACAAGTAGTAGATTACAACTTTATTGTGCAAAGTTTAGCCCATAAAGTAATCCATAAATAGAATCCCTCCCCTTCTTAATCCAAGGCAACCCCAAAATAAAGTCCATAGAAATGTCAGTCCAAGTTCTTTTAATAATAGCACGCAAAAGTGTTCCCAAAGTTCTATTTACAAATTCAGTTTGTCCATCCGTTTGAGGATGACAAGTAGTCGATTACTACTTTATTGTGCAAAGTAAAGCCCATAAAGTAATCCATAAATAAAATCCCTCCCCTTCTTAGTCCTAGGCAACCCCCAAATAAAGTCCATAGAAATGTCAGTCCAAGTTCTTTTTAAGAATAGCACGCAAAAGTGTTCCCAAAGTTCTATTGACAACTTCAGCTTGTCCATCCGTTTAAGGAGGACAAGTAGTAGATTACAACTTTATTGTGCAAAGTTTAGCCCATAAAGTAATCCATAAATAGAATCCCTCCCCTTCTTAGTCCTAGGCAACCCCAAAATAAAGTCCATAGAAATGTCAGTCCAAGTTCTTTTAAGAATAGCACGCAAAATTGTTCCCAAAGTTCTATTGACAACTTCAGTTTGTCCATCCGTTTGAGGATGACAAGTAGTAGATTACAACTTTATTGTGCAAAGTTTAGCCCATAAAGTAATCCATAAATAGAATCCCTCGCCTTCTTAGTCCTAGGCAACCCCAAAATAAAGTCCATAGAAATGTCAGTCAAAGTTCTTTTAAGAATAGCACGCAAAAGTGTTCCCAAAGTTCTATTGACAACTTCAGTTTGTCCATCCGTTTGAGGATGACAAGTAGTAGATTACAACTTTATTGTAATGCCCAGAGCAATGATTGACATGTACGAATTCATAGATATGTTGTGAAGATTGTACATAACCATAAGAAATAAGAAATGATATCTATTGAGATTAGATTGACCGATATCGAGAATGTTGGATTATTTATATTTCGGTGAGACCGGAAGGACCGAACCAGGATCGGATCGTCCGATGCGTTCGGATCGTCCGTTCGGCGTTCGGAGCGTCCGAGCCAGGTGGCTGGACACATGGATGGCATGCAGAGTTCGGATCGACCGATCGTAGTTCGGATCATCCGAGACAGTTGGCTAGAGACGTGGAAGACATGCAGGATTCGGAACGTCCGAAGTGAGTTCGGAGCGTCCGAAGTGTGTCAGATCGGAGCGTCCGAAGTGGATCGGATCTTCCGATCATTGTCTATAAATTGAGGCGCGAGATTTCATTTGATTAGTAAGTGTTAAAGAAACATTTCCTAGAAAGTGTTAGACATTCTATTGCAGATTCATCTTCACGACTGTAACAGCAATTCTACGACGAAAGGTATAATACATGTTTTGTTTTGGGGAATCACGACTCAAATGAGATCACATTTGAGTTTCCCAACCAAAACCACATACGAGTTTTATTGTTTATATCTTGATATAGGTATTATTATTATAGATTTGTTTATAGATCTTGTATGCAAATCTCGCTATGCTTTGTTTACAGATCATGTTACATTGCATTAGATGTTTATTAGAACTTGTATTCAATTCTTATTATGCTTTGTTTACAGATCATGTTACATTGCATTAGATGATTATGCTTGTTTACAGATTTTGTATTCATGCATTAAGATAGGACAGTCTGGAGATCAGGCAGACTTCTAGATGTTCGGTTCTATCCCAGCTTAGGGGAAGATCACCGCCCCTTTGTAGACGTGGATACAGATCAGGCCGAAGTCTAGGAATAAGACGTACCGTCACCCCGATTGGGAGGGTAGGTGATAGATCGTCTTATTCACACCGGGATCCCTAGAGTTTTAGTCGAGTCGCATCTAGACATGATTACTCGCATTACATGATTTTATATGAATGACATTCATATCAGCATGTTCATGTTTTATAGTATTTATATGCATGTTCACATGTTATACTGGGATGTGTTCTCACCGGTTTTCCGGCTGTTGTTATGTCTGTATGTGTGCATAACAACAGGTGGGGCAGGATTTGGGTCGAGACAGAGATGATCGTGTTAGCGTGGAGATCTCGGGCCTAGCAGACGGACCAGTAGTTGTCTTTGTTATGTACTGTATTTTATTACTGGTTAGTTGAGGACATACAGAACAGGACATAGATTTTATGTTTGTATGTTGTAAATTAAATAAAGAACTTGTGCTTGTCTAGTTACATTTTGATTTAAATATAAAAGCGAAAAATTGACCCACATTTTAGAATAACAATCCATTTAATCCCAAGAAAAAGATTTAGAGCCCGGGTCCCCACAACAGGTGGTATCAGAGCCGAGAGCTACTATAGATTGAGATAGGATAGAATGAGCGGGGTAGATCGAGTCTTCTTCCTTGCTTGATGATATGCTAGCATGATTTCTTGCTTTCCATATTACGTGTTGTTTGTTATCTGACTTAGATTTACAGCATGTAATTAGTTTAGATTGAATCAGAACCGATTCTAGATCAAAGGTAACTGATCAGAGGAGGGCTGAGACAGTTGTATATTTTGTTTACTAATCAGTTGGATTATTAGATATGCCTCCTAGAAGAGCAGCCGTACCTCTACGACCAGCAGCGCCAGAGCAGGGGAGTACATCCGGAGATCCTATGGATGTTACGGCGACCCCTATGGAGACGTTGCTGAAGCGATTCCAATCCTTTCGACCTCCCACTTTAAAAGGTACCGAGAATGCCATCGAGTGCGAAAGTTGGCTTGAAGATATTGAGATGCTATTCGACTCTTTGGAGTACAGTGATGAGAAGAGGATCAAGCTAATTGGCCATCAATTGCAAGATATAGCAAAGAATTGGTGGTTGAACATTAGGAGAGCTTTAGAGCAGCGGGGGGTACCGAGATTACGTGGAAGGTATTCAAGACCGAGTTTTATCAGCGATTCTTCCCTGTATCTTACCGTAAAGATAAATGCGCTGAATTCGCAAACCTGAGGCAAGGGCCATTGAACATTGAGGAGTACGTTGCTAAATTCTCTTCTTTGCTTCGTTTTGCAACCCATGTTTCAGGAAATGACGAGGCCATGGCGGATCAGTTTATAAATGGCCTGAATCCAGATATCTTTACGCTGGTCAATACTGGGAGACCCGATAACTTCTCCGGATGCATTGAATCGATCGTGCCAAAGGAGATGACAGCAGGATTGCTTAGACAACGGAGTCTCCGTATGTTGCACCGAGTCCGAGACCGCCACTACCTCCATCCCCAAGTTCCTCCTCCTCGATTCGAAAGTGGTTGGTAGTGGTAGTGGACGCAAAGAACAGTGAAGGCGAAGGGGAAGCAGTTTTAATAAGCGACCTAGGAGCAGTTCTCCAGCTCCAGCGGATCAAGACAGACTGGTTTTGATCAAAGTTCAAGGACTTCAGGGTATATTGCAATAATTGTGGAGGTAGGCATGCGACTGAACAGTGCCAAGGAGTTACAGGCCGATGCAACATTTGTAGGCAACCGGGGCATTTTGCCAAAGTCTGTCCACAGAGAGGTGTACAGCAAGGCCAGAGTGGAAGAGCATACGGTTCAGTACCTCAATTTGAGCGGCCAGGCATCCATCGGTTCACTCTTTTCAGCCTCACCAGCACCGACTCCACCCAGAGGCCGAGGTAGTCAGACGGTGAGTCAACCTCCGAGGCAACAGGCCCAAGTGTTTTGCATTGACCGAAGAGCAAGCACAAGATGCACCAGATGTTATAGCAGGTAACTGCTTCTTTATGGTTATCCTGCTTATATCTTGATAGATACAGGTGCATCGCATACATTCATCTCAGAACGATTGCATTGTTGCATTCATTGCCTGTTGAGTCTTGTTAGATGTGGTAGTCATAAATTCTCCGTTGGGAAGTGGATTAATATCTGTAACTACGGTGACTCCAACTCCATGCAATCAGACTACGCCACGATATAAAGCTCCGCCAATGTCCTGTCTATACCTTCATTCTAGTAGGAGGGATTAATACGTGTTCATTGTTGGTCAATCTGTGCCATAAGGACCCATCGGGGCATCTGCGATGCGCGTGGTGGAGGTGAACAGGTAACGTTCGTCACAATCCAGGAAATGTGGGCACAGGTTCCTTCGGGAAGGGGATAAACTCTGAAGTAAAACCCTCCGGCTTCTGCCCGCCTCCCTCTCCGCTCGCCGTCACCCCCGTTGGCAGTTCAGCAGTTAGACCAATTCGGCAATGTCTGACGTCATTGTTGCCAACAGAAGGGGTCTCAATCATGGTAACATAGTCCGTGCCACAAGGATGAAGGCGGAACCGACTACAGGTGCCTCGTCAAGAATCTGCTGCCCTCAATCTGCAACACTGGCACAACTAGACGGTGATTCACGTACCACACATGATCTCGTACCTGATATTCTCGGATACATGGCCCGGATCCTGAACCAGTTGGATTGAGCTGTGCAACATTCGAGCATTGTTTTGTGCTTTCCTTAATCCTCATAAAAAAGTGGGCTCAACTTTGGAGATGTAAGAGCGAGTGGCTTACTATCTGTAGCAAATTCTAAATCCGACATACATCAATTGTCAACTAACTTGTTTAACAGCCTACGTCGATAAGGACAAGGAACATAATCCGTACGACGCAACATCTCTATCGCTGCTGCAGTTGACTACCTGGATAATATTTGATGTCAAGTCAAAGTCCTGTCAAAGAAGCCAGCGCAGCCTTCGCGTCGCATATTCAGTTTCTGATTGGCGAAATAGGTACTTCAGCCTTGTGAGCCTGAAATAGTTCATTTTTTCGCCAGAGAGATAATGACCCAAATCTTTAATGAAAATACGATAGCCGCAAATCAAGATCATGATGGGTATCGAACTCCCAATGGGGTTTTGGGCCTTCAATTGTCTCGAGGCGTATAATGCGATCACATGACCTCGCTGCATAAGAAAACATCCCAAAACCTCTATAGAAGGCATCACAATATAACAACAAATCACCTGTACCTAGGGTATCGTCAATAATGAGCACTGGTCAGCCTTCATTCATCAACAAAGCTAGACCTCACACTCTCTGACCAACAATGGTGCCATTCTTTTGGTTAATTGAGTGATTGGTTTTGCAATACTGAGAACTTTGATAAACTTCTGTAGTTCCGCTAATGCCCATGAAACTCCTGCGATTTCTGGTACAGAAGTAGGTCCTTCGACCAACCTAATCACGCTTCAACGTTACTCGGAGTCAACAGAAAACCATCTCCAGAAATTAAGAAGGTCCTAAGAAGACACCTATGCAACCAAAACTCACACGTTGACAGTTAGCATACAGTCGCTCGTTCCTCAACTCTGCAAAACAATTCTGAGATGCTCTTGCATGCTCATTTCTGTTCTTCGAATACAACCAAAATGTCATCATTGAAGACAATCACAAATTCCATCTAGATATCCTCTGAACACTTGGTCATCAGCCCATAATACCAGCATAGCCATTTGTTAAAAACAAAGGGCAGGACAATAAATTCGTAATGTCCATACCATGTTCGAAACGCGGTCTTTGTATGTCCCTATATCTCGAACTCTGAGCTGATGATAGACCAAACGGAAATCAATCTTAGAATAGACGAGTATCCCTGCAACTGATCAATAGTTCCCATCGATCCTAGGCAAAGGATATTTAGTCTTGAGCGTGCCTTGTGCAACTGCCGGTATCGGATACACACCCGCTCGACCCATCGTCTTTCGCAAAAACAGGCACGGAGCGCCGCAAGAGATACACTAGGTCTGATATATCCCTGGCTAGAGATCTGCTAATTGTGCTTCAAATCTTTGAGTTCGAGGGGTGCCATACTATAGTAGATCTCGAAATAGGTACGGTAACCTGCGCAAGTTCAATGCTGAAATCTACCTCACGAACCGAGTAAATCCTGGGAGTCCCAGTGAAAAGATCTGGAAATTCCCGTACTAACTGGCAGATCTGCCAATGCCGGGCTCGACTTCTTCTATCTAACAGCATAAACCAAAGAAATCCTCCGGCTCCTTTCTGTAACAGTCTGTTCATAGTAAGACCGAAATCAAAAGGGATCCGAGATATGGAACCCTTTCCCGGAGAATTTCCACTCGTCTGTCGCTCGTCGGAAGCTGACAATCTTGTGGAAAACAATCCCCGTGGCTCGGTACTCGTTAGCATGTCAATACAGACTATACAAGCAAATCAGCTAGACCCAACACTAGAACAATCTAGGTCAATCTCATGCCCGTCAAAATTGTAGAATGCAATGTCGAAACCGAA
>NW_027331317.1:0-44898 GCF_022965805.1 Primulina eburnea
AATTGCAACCCCAAAATAAAGTCCATAGAAATGTCAATCCAAGTTCTTTTTAAGAATAGCACGCAAAAGTGTTCCCAAAGTTCTATTGACAACTTCAGTTTGTCCATCCGTTTGAGGATGACAAGTAGTAGAAAACAACAATTTTGTGCCAAGTTTAGCCCATAAAGTATTCCAAAAGTAACTCAAGAATTTAACATCGCGACCAGAAACAATAGTCCTAGGCATGCCATGCAACCTAACGACTTCTCTAAAGAACAAATCCGCAATGTTTGAAGCATCATCGGTTTTATGACAAGCTATAAAATGTGCCATCTTAGAGAATCTATCCACAACAACAAAAATAGAATCCCTCCCCTTCTTAGTCCTAGGCAACCCCAAAATAAAGTCCATAGAAATGTCAATCCAAGTTCTTTTTAAGAATAGCACGCAAAAGTGTTCCCAAAGTTCTATTGACAACTTCAGTTTGTCCATCCGTTTGAGGATGACAAGTAGTAGAAAACAACAATTTTGTGCCAAGTTTAGCCCATAAAGTCTTCCAAAAGTAACTCAAGAATTTAACATCGCGACCAGAAACAATAGTCCTAGGCATGCCATGCAACCTAACGACTTCTCTAAAGAACAAATCCGCAATGTTTGAAGCATCATCGGTTTTATGACAAGCTATAAAATGTGCCATCTTAGAGAATCTATCCACAACAACAAAAATAGAATCCCTCCCCTTCTTAGTCCTAGGCAACCCCAAAATAAAGTCCATAGAAATGTCAATCCAAGTTCTTTTTAAGAATAGCACGCAAAAGTGTTCCCAAAGTTCTATTGACAACTTCAGTTTGTCCATCCGTTTGAGGATGACAAGTAGTAGAAAACAACAATTTTGTGCCAAGTTTAGCCCATAAAGTCTTCCAAAAGTAACTCAAGAATTTAACATCGCGACCAGAAACAATAGTCCTAGGCATGCCATGCAACCTAACGACTTCTCTAAAGAACAAATCCGCAATGTTTGAAGCATCATCGGTTTTATGACAAGCTATAAAATGTGCCATCTTAGAGAATCTATCCACAACAACAAAAATAGAATCCCTCCCCTTCTTAGTCCTAGGCAACCCCAAAATAAAGTCCATAGAAATGTCAATCCAAGTTCTTTTTAAGAATAGCACGCAAAAGTGTTCCCAAAGTTCTATTGACAACTTCAGTTTGTCCATCCGTTTGAGGATGACAAGTAGTAGAAAACAACAATTTTGTGCCAAGTTTAGCCCATAAAGTCTTCCAAAAGTAACTCAAGAATTTAACATCGCGACCAGAAACAATAGTCCTAGGCATGCCATGCAACCTACGACTTCTCTAAAGAACAAATCCGCAATGTTTGAAGCATCATCGGTTTTATGACAAGCTATAAAATGTGCCATCTTAGAGAATCTATCCACAACAACAAAAATAGAATCCCTCCCCTTCTTAGTCCTAGGCAACCCCAAAATAAAGTCCATAGAAATGTCAATCCAAGTTCTTTTTAAGAATAGCACGCAAAAGTGTTCCCAAAGTTCTATTGACAACTTCAGTTTGTCCATCCGTTTGAGGATGACAAGTAGTAGAAAACAACAATTTTGTGCCAAGTTTAGCCCATAAAGTCTTCCAAAAGTAACTCAAGAATTTAACATCGCGACCAGAAACAATAGTCCTAGGCATGCCATGCAACCTAGCGACTTCTCTAAAGAACAAATCCGCATGTTTGAAGCATCATCGGTTTTATGACAAGCTATAAAATGTGCCATCTTAGAGAATCTATCCACAACAACAAAAATAGAATCCCTCCCCTTCTTAGTCCTAGGCAACCCCAAAATAAAGTCCATAGAAATGTCAATCCAAGTTCTTTTTAAGAATAGCACGCAAAAGTGTTCCCAAAGTTCTATTGACAACTTCAGTTTGTCCATCCGTTTGAGGATGACAAGTAGTAGAAAACAACAATTTTGTGCCAAGTTTAGCCCATAAAGTATTCCAAAAGTAACTCAAGAATTTAACATCGCGACCAGAAACAATAGTCCTAGGCATGCCATGCAACCTAACGACTTCTCTAAAGAACAAATCCGCAATGTTTGAAGCATCATCGGTTTTATGACAAGCTATAAAATGTGCCATCTTGGAGAATCAATCCACAACAACAAAAATAGAATCCCTCCCCTTCTTAGCCCTAGGCAACCCCAAAATAAAGTCCATTGAAATGTCAATCCAAGTTCTTTTTAAGAATAGCACGCAAAAGTGTTCCCAAAGTTCTATTGACAACTTCAGTTTGTCCATCCGTTAGAGGATGACAAGTAGTAGAAAACAACAATTTTGTGCCAAGTTTAGTCCATAAAGTCTTCCAAAAGTAACTCAAGAATTTAACATCGCGACTAGAAACTGATGCGAACGTGGACGTCCCAAGGAAAGCATGGGATCCTTTGCAGTTGCCGGAGGGACCAATCACGAGGGGTCGACTAAAGAGATTCAAGGAGGCGCTACAAGGAGTCATGAGTAAGCCTGAAGAGGTCGCGATGCATGGGAGTACGTTTGGAGGCCAACGGAAAGTCGTTCAAACATTGGTGTTGCTTACCGAGTCTGGACGGACCAGTACACGGACCTGCACACGGGGTCCGTGTCCTTCACAAGCTGGGGAGGGTTTTTACAGTGGCTCCACGGACCTGGAGACGGACCCAGGCACGGGGTCCGTGCCCTTTGAAGTTGGCGAATACAGTGCCTACACGGACCCGTACACGGAGGTGAGCACGGGGTCCGTGTCGCTTGATCCCGATTGAAGAGTTTTACAGTATGTACACGGACCCGTCTACGGACGTCTGCACGGGGTCCGTGTCCTCTGTTTTCTGCGCGGATTTGTTTCCTTTTCTAGAGTTTTATTATTTTGGGAGACTAGATTTTTGATATCTTTTGATATATTGACTATGTTGGACGAAAAATTACAGACAATACATATTTTATTTTGAGTTTATCAAACTTTTGAGAATTTTCTCTCAACTTTTCAAAGCCAAGCTTTGTCAAATCAAATCAAACTTATCAAAGTTTTTAACTTTGTGGCGTTTGTCGATCGTTGCTTGTGCGGATTGTCGTAGGCAAAGTTCTTCGAAGGTTCGTATAGTTTTCGATTGTTTATCCTCGTGTTTATTTGTTGCTAAACTCTTGCTAGTTTAGAGGCGAATATCACATATTACTTGATTCAAAAGATCGGGAAAAACACACGAATCTTAATATCGTAATTGAATAGAGGGTGCGATTTATTTTTAATCGTGTTTGCTATTTATTCGTATCAAGATTCATATCATTTGGTATCAGAGCGCCAGGTTTATTGAATTCAAGTAAATTATCTTGTTCTTAAATTGCAGATCTGTATTATTTATTCGAATATTTTCAGATCTGTTTTGTTCTATCGTTCTTCGTATTTTTTTCGTGAATCTGTGATACACGAAATTTTGAGTCCTTTTTTTTTTGAATTTTCGGAATTCAAAGAGGAAAAAAAAAAAAAAAAAAGTACAAAAATTCCGAAAATTCACCATTATTTCTTTTTGATATATTGTTCTATTGTCTTCATAGAGTCATATTCAATTGTCTCACACAGTCAAAAAAAAAAAAAAAAATTTCCTATATTCGAATTTCTTGTCTACACAGTCCAAGTGAGTCGGTCGCATTTGTTCACAAGTTTGAACTTTGATTGTTTGATATACCCACAATACAAAGCTTGAGCACTTCCAAGAGAGCTTTCAAAATTCGAGTGATACACTTGAGTGAGAGTGACTTTTCTTTGGAGTGAACGGTGAGTATTTGTTGTGAGCATACAAATAAAGAGGTAAAAGACGAGTGAATTTCTTTGGAGTGATCGTGAGCATTTGGGTGAGGATTATTTTATTTCTACTAACCTTTTCTTGCAGGTACAACTTTGAAATTAAATGGAGAGGGAGGTAGGAGATAGTTCGAATTCGGGGGTGTCCAAAGCTCATCTAGATGCGTTGTTTGGGGATTTTAGTAGAGCGATGGCGACCCAAATGGAGTCGTTGCATGAGAGGTTGGGTAAACTTGAGGTTAGTGTTAGTGGGGGTAAACCTAAGCCTAGAGATTTGGGTAGAGATGATGAGGAGTATGATCTAGGAGGAGGCGATGAGAGTCAAAATGAGAATTGGGGTAGGAATGGGAGAGATAGAGGATTTGGTAGAGGAAGAAGGGAAGCCATGCGGGGTAGATATGAGGAGACTAGGGAAGATGGTCACATGGGTAGCATTAAGATGAAGATCCCTTCATTCCATGGGAAATCTGACCCGGAGGCGTACCTAGAATGGGAAAAGAGGGTAGAGTTCGTATTTGCATGTCACCACTACTCCGAACAAAAGAAGGTGAGGTTGGCGGTGGTTGAATTCTTAGACTATGCTCTCATTTGGTGGGATCAATTAGTGACCACTAAAAGAAAGTATAATGAGAGGCCTATTGAATCTTGGGATGAGATGAAGAGTGTAATGAGGAAGAGGTTTGTGCCTAACCATTACTATAGGGAGATGTTTAAGAGGTTACAAACTTTGAGGCAAGGGTTGAAGAGTGTTGAGGACTACTATAAGGAGATGGAAGTACTCATGATTAGGGCAAATACTGAGGAGGATAATGAAGCAACTATGGCTCGTTTTCTTTGTGGTTTGAACAGGGAGATCCAAGATCAAGTGGAGCTTCGGCACTACTTAGATCTAGACGAGATGGTGCAAATGGCCATAAAGGTGGAGCAACAACTCAAGAGGCGAGGAGTTGGCCGCACCAATCAAACCGGAGGTGCATCATCTTCTTGGAGATCAAATGTGGGGAAGCGTGAGGAGAACAAAGTGGTGGCCAAGCCCAAATTTGAGACCAAACAAGAGGCGCCTAAGCAAGGAGTCCAAGGTAAATCTGAAACTCCTTCTAATCGCTCTAGAGATGTTAGATGTTTTAGGTGTCAAGGGATGGGTCATATTTCTAGTGATTGTCCTAATAAGAGAGTCATGTTCTTAAATGATTATGGTGAGTATGAGTCTCAAAGTGAGGGGGATGGCGAGGGTAGTGATGATGATATGCCGGAGTTGGAGGATCCCGATGAGGGATATGGGGCGGTTGTAGGAGAAGCTCTAGTGACTAGGCGAATCATGAGTGCCCAAGTCAAAGATGAGGAAGTTAACCAAAGAGAGAACTTGTTCCACACTAGATGCTTTGTGAATGGTAAGGTGTGCAATGTAATCATCGATGGGGGTAGTTGCACCAATGTGGCTAGTGTTGAGATGGTTGAAAAATTGGGGTTGCCTACAATAAAACATCCTCAACCATATAGGCTTCAATGGTTGAACGATTGTGCGGAAGTGAGGGTTAATAGGCAAGTTCTAGTGTCATTCTCAATTGGGAAGTACAAAGATGAGGTTTTGTGTGACATGGTGCCCATGCATGCTTGTCATATCTTGTTGGGTAGGCCATGGCAATTTGATAGGCGAGTGACTCACGATGGGTTCAAAAATAAGTACTCGTTTGTCTTGAAAAAAGAAACAGTTGTCTTACTTCCATTGTCCCCAAAGCAAGTATTGGAGGACCACTTGAAAAAGATAAAGAGAGATGAGGCCGAAAAAAAGAGTGAACTAAAAAGTGAGATGGCCTTTGAAAACAAAAATGAAGTGGCTGAAAAAAAGAGTGATCAAAAGAGTGAGATAGCCACAAAAACAAAAAAAGAGAGGAAAGAAAATGAGAGAAAAGAAAAAGAGAGGAAAGAGGCCAAAAAGAATTCTTATATGGCCCAAAAAGGTGAGGTAAAACACTTGTTGCACACACATGAGCCACTTGTGTTAATTCTTTACAAGGAGATCCTCCTTAACACAAGTGATATAGCCGGATCCCTTCCGAGCATTGTTGTTTCACTATTGCAGGAATTTGACGATGTATTTCCGGAGGAGCTACCTCAAGGCTTACCACCATTGAGGGGAATTGAGCACCAAATTGAATTGGTGCCCGGGAGTGCCTTGCCGAACCGTCCAGCTTATAGGAGCAATCCGGAGGAGACTAAGGAGCTTCAAAGGCAGGTAAGTGAGTTATTAGATAAAGGTTATGTGCGTGAGTCCATGTCACCTTGTGCGGTGCCTGTTTTGCTAGTCCCTAAGAAAGATGGCTCATGGCGTATGTGTGTAGATTGTAGGGCAATCAATAACATAACCATTAAGTATAGGCATCCCATACCTAGACTAGATGATATGTTAGATGAATTGCATGGTTCTTGCATTTTTAGCAAAATTGATTTGAGGAGTGGCTACCATCAAATTAGGATGAGAGAAGGTGATGAGTGGAAAACTGCTTTCAAAACTAAATATGGGTTGTATGAGTGGATGGTTATGCCTTTTGGTTTAACTAATGCACCTAGCACCTTTATGAGGTTAATGAATCATGTCTTGCGTGCACATATAGGTAAATTTGTTGTGGTTTACTTTGATGATATCCTAGTGTATAGCAAGAATCTTGAAGAGCATGTTCAACACTTGAAACTTGTACTAATCACATTAAGGGCTGAAAATTTGTATGCTAACTTAAAGAAGTGTGATTTTTGTACAAACAAACTTGTGTTTCTTGGTTTCGTTGTGAGTTCACAAGGTATACAAGTTGATGAAGACAAGGTAAGTGCCATTCGAGATTGGCCAACGCCTACTACTGTTGGTCAAGTTCGAAGCTTTCATGGTCTTGCAAGCTTCTATAGGAGGTTTGTAAAGGATTTTAGCACATTGGCGGCACCGATGACGGCGGTCATCAAGAAGAACGTTCCATTCTATTGGGGCGAGGAGCAAGAGAAGTCCTTTAATATTATCAAGCAAAAATTAATTAATGCTCCTTTACTTGTGTTACCTGATTTTGCTAATACTTTTGAAATTGAATGTGATGCTTCAGGTGTAGGTATTGGTGGCGTGTTGATGCAAGGAGGAAGGCCGGTGGCGTACTTTAGTGAGAAGCTCAATGGGGCAGCGCTGAACTATCCCACGTATGACAAGGAGTTCTATGCACTTGTGAGGACTCTTGAGACGTGGCAGCACTACTTGAGGCCTAAAGAGTTTGTGATTCATACGGATCATGAGTCTCTAAAGCACCTCAAGGGGCAACAAAAGCTGAACAAGCGGCATGCTAAGTGGGTGGCCTTCATAGAGACATTCCCCTACATGATCAAGTATAAGCAAGGTAAGGAAAATGTAGTGGCCGACGCACTATCACGGAGGTATGTACTTTTCTCTACTTTGGAATCTAAAATATTGGGGTTTGAACTTGTTAAAGAGTTGTATGTGCTAGATGATGATTTTAAGGAAGTGTTTGAAACTTGTATGCATGGTCCACATGATAAATTCTACTTGCATAAAGGTTTCTTGTTTAGAGAGGATAGATTGTGCATTCCCAAGTCATCGATTCGTGAATTACTTGTTAGGGAGGCACATGGGGGTGGACTAATGGGACACTTTGGGGTGGCTAAAACTTTAAGTGCATTGCATGAACATTTTTATTGGCCACACATGAAACGTGATGTTGAGCGTATTTGTGAGAAGTGCATAACTTGTAGACAAGCTAAGTCTAGGACACTACCACATGGATTATATACACCACTTCCCGTCCCTAGCGAACCTTGGGTTGATATATCTATGGACTTTGTTTTGGGATTACCTAGGACAAAGAAGGGGAGGGACTCTATATTTGTTGTTGTGGATAGGTTTTCTAAAATGGCACACTTCATTGCTTGTCACAAGACTGATGATGCATCTAATATTGCGGACCTATTCTTTAGAGAAGTTGTTAGGCTACATGGCATGCCTAGGACCATTGTGTCGGACCGTGATGTTAAATTCCTAAGTTATTTCTGGAAAACACTGTGGGCTAAACTTGGCACTAAATTACTGTTTTCTACGACCTGTCATCCTCAGACTGATGGTCAAACTGAGGTAGTTAATAGGACGTTAGGAACTTTATTACGTGCTATTCTCAAGAAGAACTTAAAGAATTGGGAAAATTGCTTGCCATTTGTTGAATTTGCTTATAATCGTTGTGTGCATTCTACTACTAGCTATTCACCATTTGAAATTGTATACGGTTTTAATCCTTTGACTCCGTTGGATTTGATGTCTTTACCTGTGAGTGAAAGGTTAAACTTAGACGGTAAAAAGAAGGCTGAATTCGTTAGGAGTTTGCATGAGAAGGTAAAAGCCAATATTGAGAAGCGAAATGAGCAATATGCTAAGCAAGCTAACAAGGGGAAAAAGAAGGTGGTATTCGAGAAGGGCGATTGGGTGTGGCTACACTTGAGGAAGGAGAGGTTTCCGGAGAAGCGACGCTCAAAGCTATTACCTAGGGGCGATGGACCATTTCAAGTACTTGAGAGGATCAATGACAACGCCTACAAACTCGACTTGCCAGGTGAGTACAACGTAAGTTCTACATTTAATGTTAGTGATTTGTCGTTGTTTGATGTAGGTGATGAGCAAGATTTGAGGACAAATCTTTTTCAAGAAGGGGAGGATGATGCGAACGTGGACGTCCCAAGGAAAGCATGGGATCCTTTGCAGTTGCCGGAGGGACCAATCACGAGGGGTCGACTAAAGAGATTCAAGGAGGCGCTACAAGGAGTCATGAGTAAGCCTGAAGAGGTCGCGATGCATGGGAGTACGTTTGGAGGCCAACGGAAAGTCGTTCAAACATTGGTGTTGCTTACCGAGTCTGGACGGACCAGTACACGGACCTGCACACGGGGTCCGTGTCCTTCACAAGCTGGGGAGGGTTTTTACAGTGGCTCCACGGACCTGGAGACGGACCCAGGCACGGGGTCCGTGCCCTTTGAAGTTGGCGAATACAGTGCCTACACGGACCCGTACACGGAGGTGAGCACGGGGTCCGTGTCGCTTGATCCCGATTGAAGAGTTTTACAGTATGTACACGGACCCGTCTACGGACGTCTGCACGGGGTCCGTGTCCTCTGTTTTCTGCGCGGATTTGTTTCCTTTTTCTAGAGTTTTATTATTTTGGGAGACTAGATTTTTGATATCTTTTGATATATTGACTATGTTGGACGAAAAATTACACACAATACATATTTTATTTTGAGTTTATCAAACTTTTGAGAATTTTCTCTCCACTTTTCAAAGCCAAGCTTTGTCAAATCAAATCAAACTTATCAAAGTTTTTAACTTTGTGGCGTTTGTCGATCGTTGCTTGTGCGGATTGTCGTAGGCAAAGTTCTTCGAAGGTTCGTATAGTTTTCGATTGTTTATCCTCGTGTTTATTTGTTGCTAAACTCTTGCTAGTTTAGAGGCGAATATCACATATTACTTGATTCAAAAGATCGGAAAAAACACACGAATCTTAATATCGTAATTGAATAGAGGGTGCGATTTATTTTTAATCGTGTTTGCTATTTACTCGTATCAAGATTCATATCAGAAACAATAGTCCTAGGCATGCCATGCAACCTAGCGACTTCTCTAAAGAACAAATCCGCCATGTTTGAAGCATCATCGGATTTTATGACAAGCTATAAAATGTGCCATCTTAGAGAATCAATCCACAACAACAAAAATAGAATCCTTCCCCTTCTTAGCCCTAGGCAACCCCAAAATAAAGTCCATTGAAATGTCAATCCAAGTTCTTTTTAAGAATAGCACGCAAAAGTGTTCCCAAAGTTCTATTGACAACTTCAGTTTGTCCATCCGTTAGAGGATGACAAGTAGTAGAAAACAACAATTTTGTGCCAAGTTTAGTCCATAAAGTCTTCTAAAAGTAACTCAAGAATTTAACATCGCGACTAGAAACAATAGTCCTAGGCATGCCATGCAACCTAGCGACTTCTCTAAAGAACAAATCCGCCATGTTTGAAGCATCATCGGATTTTATGACAAGCTATAAAATGTGCCATCTTAGAGAATCAATCCACAACAACAAAAATAGAATCCCTCCCCTTCTTAGTCCTAGGCAACCCCAAAATAAAGTCCATAGAAATGTCAATCAATAATTTTTAAGAATAGCACGCAAAAGTGTAGTGCCCAAATTCAGTACACGTATAACCCATGCATTCATTTAATTATTAAATCATTTAATTAGTTTAAATGAGTTTTATCCATGCATAATTTATGAAAGCTCATTATTTTAAATTATTCATGTCTATGTTGATGCACGTTAAAATGTTTTTCGAGTTTATGTTTCAGGCGATTATTCGAGGCGGGATTGAGGAAAAGACCCGGTGACGATTTTCGGCAATTTAAAAATGTGGTATTTTATTTTAAGTTATGGATGGGGGTATTTTTTTTTACTAATTATTATGTTTTTAGAATTTTAAAGTCCAAATTTAATTAGTAGGTGAATTTTGGGGAATGGAAAACTTTTAAAGTCTAGACCATGTGCCTTTTTAAATTTTATTAGAGGTGGTATTAGAGTAAGAGAGTGTTAGTATTTTTTTTAATTAGTGCTAATTATCAATTAAGCTAAATTATCTCCTAATTAAACACAAAACACACGCACACACACACTCTACACACACTAGAAACGTGAAAGCACATACACACACATTTTTATTTCAAATCTTTTTGAAGAAAAACCTAGGGTTCTCCATTAGAAAGCAGCCGCCCCCTTCCATCGATTTTTCCAGTCATTTTCGGTGGGGTTTATTGCAAGAAAGTCGAGCCGCAAGTCATCCCGGATCAACCTCGCTTCTTTCCCGCGTCGGTGTCGTCGTTACGGTACTTTTAAACGTCAAAAGGCACGTATAATCTGTTCTTGCTGTGTCGATCAAGTCATATATTGTATTGCATTGTTTTTATGCGTAAAAGTTATGTATGATGATAGTAGTTTAAGCGGATCATGAATCGGATCGATTTCGAAGGAAAATTTTTAGATCTGAAACTCGTTTTTACTGTTCATGTCAAAACTGCGATTTTTCTGTTCATATTTTGGGAAAACTTTCAACGGCAAAAACGTAGAAATTTTCGATACCTTCGATTTGATATATGATTCGAAATTTTTGGACGAAAAATGAGTGAGTTATGATATTTTCCGTGCGACTGCGCAAACTGAAATTTTCAGAAAATTATGTTATTGATACGTTTCTTGAAGTTTTAAGTTGCAGGCTTCGTTGGAAATCGACGGGCGATTGTTGCTGCGTACGGGTATGTTAGTAATGATGTTAAGAGTGTTTTTTTGAGGTTACGTTTCATGTCGATAGGCACTCGAGCTAACTAGAAGTCGTAGGAAACAGTTTGATGTCAATTGCCATATTTTGGGTCGTGTGTGTCGTAGAGCGAACACTGTTGTCTTGAAACGTTTGTACAATTTGGGTTTTATGTTGCGGTATGCTAGGATGAGTCTCGAGGTGTCGGTGCATGGTCCGTATAACCGAGTCTAGAAGGATGAATATTAGGTGTTCAGAATTTTCGTAAGTTCGCGATTACAGTGGGTGCACGGACCTGTACACGGACCCTGACACGGGGTCCGTGCCTTTGTTCCCTCAGCAATGTCTAGGACCCGAGTGTACACGGACCCTCACACGGACCCAAGCACGGGGTCCGTGCCTCTCCCCTTTCCGAGTACTCCTTTTACAGTATCTACACGGACCCTAACTCGGACCTTTAGACGGGGTCCGTGCCCTTGCTTTTCTACACACACCCCATACAGTGTCTACACGGACCCAAGCCAGGACCCAGACACGGGGTCCGTGTCCTCCTATTTTTGGGATACATTCTTTCATTCACTTAGGAATTGGGTTGAGGTTTTAAGTTAAGGTTTAATATGATGTTTTCATGATCGAGTCATGGGAAATTTTAGAACGTCCTAAGAAATGATCGAACTCGAGAGTAAGTATGATTTCTACGTTAAGTTATGTGAGTTGAGCATACAAGTTTAGGTTAGTATGTTGCAGCAACGGCCCCGATCGAAGTCCAACGAATCCCTCAACGCCAAGTAAGTATGTATGACGTGCAATAAAATATTTTAAGTTTTCGAGGTATGCTAAATGTCTTGTGACCAAATTATGTTAGGATTGGAAAGCGTTAAATTATGAACGGGGACCAATCCGCCCGTTAAATTATGAACGGGTTAGATCGTGGTTGTGAAGCGTTAAATTATGAACGTGGATCAACTGGCCTGTTAAATTATGAACAGGGATCTTATGTATGCGGCAGTGGATACGTCCCTGTCAGCCCAGTACTGTGGTATAGTCTGATCAGGCTCATTTATGTTACGGGTCACTCGCTTTGAAACATCCTCTACGCAAATGATGAAGTTATGTATGTTAAAGTATGTTCAAGTATGCAGCATGTTTATGAAAGGTTAAGTTATGGCACGTCGTAGTATGTATGTACGTATGTTCAAGTTTTAATGCGCAAGTTCAAGTTTCAAATTATGTATGTCCTATTTTAAAGTTGCATGCGACCTTAATATGTAGTACTCGTTATTCCAGTTTATACGTGTTGAGTCTTTAGACTCACTAGACTTGATCGATGCAGGTGACTATGTTGAGGAGACAGGAGGTGATGACCAAGGGGCAGGCTTGGGCTGAGTGGCAGGCTAAACCCGAGGACCGCAAGTTTATGTTTATGCAAATTTTTAAAATACTCTGATGTTTTGATTTGAACGTGAGACGTTTTGAGACAGTTTATTTTAGCAAAATTTTATTGATGACGGATGATGGTGAGATTTATTTTTATGAATGTTGAGTGACGACCGTATGAATGTTTTATTTAAGAAAATTTTTAATTCTTCCGCAAATTTTAAGTAGTGTAGAATACGGTTCGTTACAGTTGGTATCAGAGCGGTGTTCTTGTAAAGGGTTACGCCTACTGCCAGTCGCAAGAAGCTCTCGAAGTCACACCTCAAGTCTGTAAGTTTTAAAGTTTTGCATTATGTCATGTAGTAAGCACTAAGTCAGGATTTCAGCATGTATATGTTTTCAGTTCAAAGTACGTGCATCTTCTGTTATTGGTATTATAATCATGCATGTTGGGTTTACGTGTTGGGTAAATTATTGGAACAGTATGCCTCCGAGACGTATGGTTAACCAGGAAGCTAGGACTGAGGACATGGAGCACCGGGAGGAGGAAAGAGCCAATCCTCCGCCACCACCACCTCCCGACATGCAGGCACAGATGCTTGCAGGCATGACGCAGTTCTTCGCACAGTTTGCGGGGAACCAGGCTGCAGCAGCAGGCGCAGGGGCAAGGCCCCAACCAGAGGCCGTTTATGAGAGATTCCGGAGGATGAGTCCGAAGGAGTTTTCGGGTACCACTGACCCGATGATAGCTGAGGGGTGGATCAAATCCATCGAAGTGATTTTCGACTTTATGGAACTGACCGACGCAGATAGGGTCAGATGTGCCACGTTCCTTCTGACAGGGGATGCCAGATTGTGGTGGGAGAGTGCATCTGTGGCAGTCAACTTGCAGGTACTGCCATGGAATGGTTTCAAGGAGGTCTTTTACTCCAAGTACTTCACTGAGGAAGTACGAACCAGACTCACCAACGAGTTTATGACGCTGCGACAGGGAGACAGTAGCGTGGCGGAATTTGTGAGGAAGTTTGAAAGGGGGTGTCACTTCGTGCCCCTTATTGCGAATGATGCACCGGCAAAACTGAGACATTTCCTGAATGGTTTGCGGCCGATCTTACGCCGCGACGTCCGAGTAGCTGGTCCCACTTCTTATGCAGTCGCCGTGTCCCGAGCTTTGGCAGCAGAACAGGACCAGCGAGATATTGAGGCTGACAGGCAGGGCAAGAGGCCCTATCAGGCTCCACCGCAGCCTCACCATCCGCAGCAGAATCAGCGACCCCACTTTAAGAAACCGTATCAGGGGCCGCCAGCGAAGAAGCCTTATCATGGACCACCAAAGGGCAAGGGTCCAGTTCAGCAGCAAGGGGCGCCTCAGAAGCCCGTTGCCTTCCCCGTGTGTCCTAAATGCAATCGTCAGCACCCGGGACAGTGCTTGTATGGATCAGGCAGGTGCTTCAAGTGTGGAGCTACAGATCATATGCTGAAGGAGTGCCCGCAGTGGAAACAGCCAACCCAGGGCAGGGTATTCGCCATGCATGCACAGGAGGCGGACCCAGACACTACTTTACTTACCGGTAAACTTTTCTACCTAAGTTCAGTACTATTTAATTTGTATGTGGAATTTTACTTGGGATAAGTAGGATGCTAGTGTTGTTTGAGTATATTTGGGTTACTACCTTGTTAGTGTCTTTGAATATAAGTTGTGTTGTGCTAACGTATCTCAGGGAATATTTTCATAAAGAGATTAGCTACAACTGCGTTGATAGACTCAGGAGCCACCCACTCCTTCATATCAGAGACGTTTGCCAATCATTTAGACCTCAAGTCCATCGGCCTAGACGTGAATTTTTCGGTAGTAGTCCCATCAGGGGAAGAGCTGTTAGCTACCAGTGTGGTCAGAGATATCGACCTAGAACTGCATGGCCACCTAGTGTATGCAGATTTAATCATATTGCCGATGCCAGAATTCGACGTTATCTTGGGCATGGACTGGCTGACTAAGAATAGAGTTCTGATAGATTTTCAGAAGAGGTCAGTTTTAGTTAGACCGCCGGGCATGGAGCAATTTCTTTTTGAGCCAGCCAGATGGAGAAACTTTCCTCGCATGATTTCATGCATGCAGGCGAGGAGTTTGATCTCCAAGGGATGTCAGGCCTTTTTGGCTAGCATTATTTCAGCGCCTGACGTGTCCACTCCATCCTTATCAGAGGTGCCAGTAGTCAAAGAATTTCCAGACGTCTTTCCTGATGACGTCACCGGTCTTCCACCAGAGAGAGAGGTAGAGTTTGCAATCGATCTCGTGCCAGGCACAGCGCCAATCTCCAAGGCGCCATACAGATTAGCTCCAGCTGAGATGTTAGAGCTCAAACAGCAGATTCAGGAGCTCCTCGACAAAGGGTTTATCCGCCCTAGTTTCTCACCGTGGGGCGCACCAGTGCTTTTTGTGAAAAAGAAGGATGGAAGCATGAGACTG
This sequence comes from Primulina eburnea, assembly GCF_022965805.1. Lineage (NCBI taxonomy): Eukaryota > Viridiplantae > Streptophyta > Magnoliopsida > Lamiales > Gesneriaceae > Primulina > Primulina eburnea. The sequence goes on from NW_027331317.1 coordinate 15,006, forward strand.
TGCATCGATTACCGTGAGCTGAACAAGGTAACGATCAAGAACAAATACCCTTTGCCTAGAATCGAAGACTTGTTCGATCAATTGCAGGGAGCCACCGTGTTCTCTAAGATAGATCTTCGATCAGGGTACCATCAGCTGAAAGTGAAGGATGCAGATGTCCATAAGACAGCTTTCAGGACCAGATACGGGCATTACGAGTTCTTAGTAATGCCGTTTGGATTGACCAATGCTCCAGCAATTTTCATGGACCTCATGAACCGAGTATTTCAGCCGTTCCTCGATCAATTCGTCATAGTATTTATTGACGACATTCTTATTTACTCGAAGAGCCATGAGGAGCACAACCAGCATTTGAGGACAGTTTTGCAGACCTTGCAGAGTCGCAAGTTATTTGCGAAGTTCAGTAAGTGTGAATTTTGGCTGCAGAAAGTTGCATTTTTGGGGCATATAGTATCCAGCAATGGTATTGAGGTGGACCCATCGAAGGTGGCAGCTGTTAAAGAATGGGTTGAGCCAAAGAACGCATCTGAAATCCGCAGCTTTTTGGGTTTAGCAGGCTACTACCGTAAGTTTATTAAGGGATTTTCGTCCATAGCAGTGCCGCTCACCTCACTAACCAGGAAAAATGCAAAGTTTGTGTGGAGCGAGGAATGCCAGAAGAGCTTCGACACCTTGAAGCAAGCTCTTATTTCAGCGCCAGTGCTAGCCATGCCGACAGGGCAAGGCGAGTTTGTGCTTTATACCGATGCATCTAAGCTCGGATTAGGCGCAGTGTTGATGCAACAAGGTCGGGTCATAGCTTATGCTTCCAGACAGTTAAAGGTGCATGAGAAGAACTACCCGACTCACGATCTTGAATTAGCCGCCGTTGTCTTTGCATTGAAGATTTGGAGACATTACTTATACGGCGAGAAATGTCAGATCTTCACCGACCACAAGAGTCTCAAATACTTCTTCACGCAGAAAGAGCTGAATATGAGACAGAGAAGGTGGTTAGAACTTGTGAAAGATTACGACTGCGAGATTAGCTACCATCCGGGAAAAGCTAATGTTGTCGCAGACGCCTTGAGCAGAAAAGTGGCAGGGGTAGCTCAGTTGACAGCTCAGAGACCACTACAGTCGGAGATTCAGAAGTTTGGTCTAGAGATTTATCGTGATGGCAAGGCTCCTAGGCTGTCTAATCTGACAGTCAAATCTGATTTGCTAGACCGAATCCGAGCATGTCAGTCTACAGATGAGCAGTTACAGAAATGGAGACTGAAAGACGAAGCCAAGGGCAGTGTGCTGTACACAGTTTCAGACGGCATTGTGCGATACAGAGGTAGAATGTGGGTGCCTAGTGTTGGTTCGATCAGACAGGATATTTTGACAGAGGCACACGCATCTCCGTATTCCATTCACCCAGGAGGCACCAAGATGTACAAAGACCTTCAGTTATTGTATTGGTGGCCAGAGATGAAGCGAGACATCCGTAGGTTTGTGTCAGAATGTCTCACTTGTCAGCAAGTAAAAGCTGAACATCAGAGACCAGCAGGGTTGGTAAAGTCACTCCCCATCCCCGAGTGGAAGTGGGAGAACATTACTATGGATTTTGTGGTTGGATTACCGAGGTCAGTCAGAGGATCGAACTCCATTTGGGTTATAGTGGACCGACTCACTAAGTCAGCGCATTTTCTGCCAGTGAAGACGACTTTCTCCATGACGCAGTATGCGGATCTTTATATCCAGGAGATCGTCCGGTTGCATGGTTTCCCAGTCTCTATTGTGTCCGACAGGGACCCGAGGTTTACATCGTCCTTCTGGAAGAGCTTACATGCAGCCATGGGGACGAAGTTACTGTTCAGTACAGCTTTTCACCCGCAGACAGATGGCCAGTCTGAGCGAGTGATTCAGGTTTTAGAGGACTTGCTAAGAGCTTGCATGATTGACTTCCAAGGAAATTGGGAGTCTAGACTACCTCTAGTGGAATTCACATACAACAACAGCTTCCAAGCATCTATTGGTATGGCTCCCTATGAAGCGTTGTATGGTCGGAAGTGCAGATCACCAGTTCATTGGGATGAAGTTGGTGAGAGGACAGAACTTGGCCCAGAAATAGTTCAGCAGACTGCAGACGTGGTGGTCAAGATTCGTGACAGAATGAAGACCGCCCAGAGCCGGCAGAAGAGCTATGCCGATAAGAGAAGAAGAGACCTCGAGTTTGCCGTTGGGGATCACGTCTTCGTCAAGATAGCGCCCATGAAGGGTGTTATGAGATTTGGAAAGAGAGGCAAGTTGAGTCCGAGGTTTATTGGACCGTTCGAGATTCTTGATAGAGTTGGGACATTAGCCTATCGTGTAGCCCTTCCGCCGAATCTGGCCGGGGTACACAATGTGTTCCATGTCTCGATGCTGAGAAAATATTTGGCTAATCCTTCTCATGTTCTAAGTTATGAGCCGCTGCAGTTGACTCCAGACCTGTCTTACGAGGAGAAACCAGTCCAAATCCTAGACAGACAGGAGCGCAGACTTCGGAACAAGACGACTAAGTTGGTCAAAGTCCAATGGCTGAATCAATCGGTGGAAGAAGCCACTTGGGAGTCAGAGGCCGACATGAGACTTCGCTACCCGGAGTTGTTCGGTAAGACTTAATTTCGAGGACGAAATTTTTATAAGTGGGGGAGGAACTGTAGTGCCCAAATTCAGTACACGTATAACCCATGCATTCATTTAATTATTAAATCATTTAATTAGTTTAAATGAGTTTTATCCATGCATAATTTATGAAAGCTCATTATTTTAAATTATTCATGTCTATGTTGATGCACGTTAAAATGTTTTTCGAGTTTATGTTTCAGGCGATTATTCGAGGCGGGATTGAGGAAAAGACCCGGTGACGATTTTCGGCAATTTAAAAATGTGGTATTTTATTTTAAGTTATGGATGGGGGTATTTTTTTTTACTAATTATTATGTTTTTAGAATTTTAAAGTCCAAATTTAATTAGTAGGTGAATTTTGGGGAATGGAAAACTTTTAAAGTCTAGACCATGTGCCTTTTTAAATTTTATTAGAGGTGGTATTAGAGTAAGAGAGTGTTAGTATTTTTTTTAATTAGTGCTAATTATCAATTAAGCTAAATTATCTCCTAATTAAACACAAAACACACGCACACACACACTCTACACACACTAGAAACGTGAAAGCACATACACACACATTTTTATTTCAAATCTTTTTGAAGAAAAACCTAGGGTTCTCCATTAGAAAGCAGCCGCCCCCTTCCATCGATTTTTCCAGTCATTTTCGGTGGGGTTTATTGCAAGAAAGTCGAGCCGCAAGTCATCCCGGATCAACCTCGCTTCTTTCCCGCGTCGGTGTCGTCGTTACGGTACTTTTAAACGTCAAAAGGCACGTATAATCTGTTCTTGCTGTGTCGATCAAGTCATATATTGTATTGCATTGTTTTTATGCGTAAAAGTTATGTATGATGATAGTAGTTTAAGCGGATCATGAATCGGATCGATTTCGAAGGAAAATTTTTAGATCTGAAACTCGTTTTTACTGTTCATGTCAAAACTGCGATTTTTCTGGTCATATTTTGGGAAAACTTTCAACGGCAAAAACGTAGAAATTTTCGATACCTTCGATTTGATATATGATTCGAAATTTTTGGACGAAAAATGAGTGAGTTATGATATTTTCCGTGCGACTGCGCAAACTGAAATTTTCAGAAAATTATGTTATTGATACGTTTCTTGAAGTTTTAAGTTGCAGGCTTCGTTGGAAATCGACGGGCGATTGTTGCTGCGTACGGGTATGTTAGTAATGATGTTAAGAGTGTTTTTTTGAGGTTACGTTTCATGTCGATAGGCACTCGAGCTAACTAGAAGTCGTAGGAAACAGTTTGATGTCAATTGCCATATTTTGGGTCGTGTGTGTCGTAGAGCGAACACTGTTGTCTTGAAACGTTTGTACAATTTGGGTTTTATGTTGCGGTATGCTAGGATGAGTCTCGAGGTGTCGGTGCATGGTCCGTATAACCGAGTCTAGAAGGATGAATATTAGGTGTTCAGAATTTTCGTAAGTTCGCGATTACAGTGGGTGCACGGACCTGTACACGGACCCTGACACGGGGTCCGTGCCTTTGTTCCCTCAGCAATGTCTAGGACCCGAGTGTACACGGACCCTCACACGGACCCAAGCACGGGGTCCGTGCCTCTCCCCTTTCCGAGTACTCCTTTTACAGTATCTACACGGACCCTAACTCGGACCTTTAGACGGGGTCCGTGCCCTTGCTTTTCTACACACACCCCATACAGTGTCTACACGGACCCAAGCCAGGACCCAGACACGGGGTCCGTGTCCTCCTATTTTTGGGATACATTCTTTCATTCACTTAGGAATTGGGTTGAGGTTTTAAGTTAAGGTTTAATATGATGTTTTCATGATCGAGTCATGGGAAATTTTAGAACGTCCTAAGAAATGATCGAACTCGAGAGTAAGTATGATTTCTACGTTAAGTTATGTGAGTTGAGCATACAAGTTTAGGTTAGTATGTTGCAGCAACGGCCCCGATCGAAGTCCAACGAATCCCTCAACGCCAAGTAAGTATGTATGACGTGCAATAAAATATTTTAAGTTTTCGAGGTATGCTAAATGTCTTGTGACCAAATTATGTTAGGATTGGAAAGCGTTAAATTATGAACGGGGACCAATCCGCCCGTTAAATTATGAACGGGTTAGATCGTGGTTGTGAAGCGTTAAATTATGAACGTGGATCAACTGGCCTGTTAAATTATGAACAGGGATCTTATGTATGCGGCAGTGGATACGTCCCTGTCAGCCCAGTACTGTGGTATAGTCTGATCAGGCTCATTTATGTTACGGGTCACTCGCTTTGAAACATCCTCTACGCAAATGATGAAGTTATGTATGTTAAAGTATGTTCAAGTATGCAGCATGTTTATGAAAGGTTAAGTTATGGCACGTCGTAGTATGTATGTACGTATGTTCAAGTTTTAATGCGCAAGTTCAAGTTTCAAATTATGTATGTCCTATTTTAAAGTTGCATGCGACCTTAATATGTAGTACTCGTTATTCCAGTTTATACGTGTTGAGTCTTTAGACTCACTAGACTTGATCGATGCAGGTGACTATGTTGAGGAGACAGGAGGTGATGACCAAGGGGCAGGCTTGGGCTGAGTGGCAGGCTAAACCCGAGGACCGCAAGTTTATGTTTATGCAAATTTTTAAAATACTCTGATGTTTTGATTTGAACGTGAGACGTTTTGAGACAGTTTATTTTAGCAAAATTTTATTGATGACGGATGATGGTGAGATTTATTTTTATGAATGTTGAGTGACGACCGTATGAATGTTTTATTTAAGAAAATTTTTAATTCTTCCGCAAATTTTAAGTAGTGTAGAATACGGTTCGTTACAAAAAGTGTTCCCAAAGTTCTATTGACAACTTCAGTTTGTCCATCCGTTTGAAGATGACAAGTAGTAGAAAACAACAGTTTTGTGCCAAGTTTAGCCCATAAAGTCTTCCAAACGTAACTCAAGAATTTAACATCGCGACCAGAAACAATAGTCCTAAGCATGCCATGCAACCTTACGACTTCTCTAAAGAACAAATCCGCAATGTTTGAAGCATCATCGGTTTTATGACAAGCTATAAAATGTGCCATCTTAGAGAATCTATCCACAACAACAAAAATAGAATCCCTCCCCTTCTTAGTCCTAGGCAACCCCAAAATAAAGTCAATAGAAATGTCAATCCAAGTTCTTTTTAAGAATAGCACGCAAAAGTGTTCCCAAAGTTCTATTGACAACTTCAGTTTGTCCATCCGTTTGAGGATGACAAGTAGTAGAAAACAACAATTTTGTGCCAAGTTTAGCCCATAAAGTCTACCAAAAGTAACTCAAGAATTTAACATCGCGACTAGAAACAATAGTCCTAGGCATGTCATGCAACCTAGCGACTTCTCTAAAGAACAAATCCGCCATGTTTGAAGCATCATCGGATTTTATGACAAGCTATAAAATGTGCCATCTTAGAGAATCTATCCACAACAACAAAAATATAATCCCTCCCCTTCTTAGTCCTAGGCAACCCCAAAATAAAGTCCATAGAAATGTCAATCCAAGTTCTTTTTAAGAATAGCACGCAAAAGTGTTCCCAAAGTTCTATTGACAACTTCAGTTTGTCCATCCGTTTGAGGATGACAAGTAGTAGAAAACAACAATTTTGTGCCAAGTTTAGCCCATAAAGTCTTCCAAAAGTAACTCAAGAATTTAACATCGCGACCAGAAACAATAGTCCTAGGCATGCCATGCAACCTAACGACTTCTCTAAAGAACAAATCCGCAATGTTTGAAGCATCATCGGTTTTATGACAAGCTATAAAATGTGCCATCTTAGAGAATCTATCCACAACAACAAAAATAGAATCCCTCCCCTTCTTAGTCCTAGGCAACCCCAAAATAAAGTCCATAGAAATGTCAATCCAAGTTCTTTTTAAGAATAGCACGCAAAAGTGTTCCCAAAGTTCTATTGACAACTTCAGTTTGTCCATCCGTTTGAGGATGACAAGTAGTAGAAAACAACAATTTTGTGCCAAGTTTAGCCCATAAAGTCTTCCAAAAGTAACTCAAGAATTTAACATCGCGACCAGAAACAAGAGTCCTAGGCATGCCATGCAACCTAGCGACTTCTCTAAAGAACAAATCCGCAATGTTTGAAGCATCATCGGTTTTATGACAAGCTATAAAATGTGCCATCTTAGAGAATCTATCCACAACAACAAAAATAGAATCCCTCCCCTTCTTAGTCTAGGCAACTCCAAAATAAAGTCCATAGAAATGTCAATCCAAGTTCTTTTTAAGAATAGCACGCAAAAGTGTTCCCAAAGTTCTATTGACAACTTCAGTTTGTCCATCCGTTTGAGGATGACAAGTAGTAGAAAACAACAATTTTGTGCCAAGTTTAGCCCATAAAGTCTTCCAAAAGTAACTCAAGATTTAACATCGCGACCAGAAACAATAGTCCTAGGCATGCCATGCAACCTAACGACTTCTCTAAAGAACAAATCCGCAATGTTTGAAGCATCATCGGATTTTATGACAAGCTATAAAATGTGCCATCTTAGAGAATCTATCCACAACAACAAAAATAGAATCCCTCCCCTTCTTAGTCCTAGGCAACCCCAAAATAAAGTCCATAGAAATGTCAATCCAAGTTCTTTTTAAGAATAGCACGCAAAAGTGTTCCCAAAGTTCTATTGACAACTTCAGTTTGTCCATCCGTTTGAGGATGACAAGTAGTAGAAAACAACAATTTTGTGCCAAGTTTAGCCCATAAAGTATTCCAAAAGTAACTCAAGAATTTAACATCGCGACTAGAAACAATAGTCCTAGGCATGCCATGCAACCTAACGACTTCTCTAAAGAACAAATCCGCAATGTTTGAAGCATCATCGGTTTTATGACAAGCTATAAAATGTGCCATCTTAGAGAATCTATCCACAACAACAAAAATAGAATCCCTCCCCTTCTTAGTCCTAGGCAACCCCAAAATAAAGTCCATAGAAATGTCAATCCAAGTTCTTTTTAAGAATAGCACGCAAAAGTGTTCCCAAAGTTCTATTGACAACTTCAGTTTGTCCATCCGTTTGAGGATGACAAGTAGTAGAAAACAACAATTTTGTGCCAAGTTTAGCCCATAAAGTCTTCCAAAAGTAACTCAAGAATTTAACATCGCGACCAGAAACAATAGTCCTAGGCATGCCATGCAACCTTACGACTTCTCTAAAGAACAAATCCGCAATGTTTGAAGCATCATCGGTTTTATGACAAGCTATAAAATGTGCCATCTTAGAGAATCTATCCACAACAACAAAAATAGAATCCCTCCCCTTCTTAGTCCTAGGCAACCCCAAAATAAAGTCCATAGAAATGTCAATCCAAGTTCTTTTTAAGAATAGCACGCAAAAGTGTTCCCAAAGTTCTATTGACAACTTCAGTTTGTCCATCCGTTTGAGGATGACAAGTAGTAGAAAACAACAATTTTGTGCCAAGTTTAGCCCATAAAGTCTTCCAAAAGTAACTCAAGAATTTAACATCGCGACGAGAAACAATAGTCCTAGGCATGTCATGCAACCTAGCGACTTCTCTAAAGAACAAATCCGCCATGTTTGAAGCATCATCGGATTTATGACAAGCTATAAATGTGCCATCTTAGAGAATCAATCCAAAACAACAAAAATAGAATCGCTCCCCTTCTTAGTCCTAGGCAACCCCAAAATAAAGTCCATAGAAATGTCAATCCAAGTTCTTTTTAAGAATAGCACGCAAAAGTGTGCCCAAAGTTCTATTGACAACTTCAGTTTGTCCATCCGTTTGAGGATGACAAGTAGTAGAAAACAACAATTTTGTGCCAAGTTTAGCACATAAAGTCTTCCATCATCGGGTTTTATGACAAGCTATAAATGTGCCATCTTGGAGAATCAATCCACAACAACAAAAATAGAATCCCTCCCCTTTTAGTCCTAGGCAACCCCAAAATAAAGTCCATAGAAATGTCAATCCAAGTTCTTTTTAAGAATAGCACGCAAAAGTGTTCCCAAAGTTCTATTGACAACTTCAGTTTGTCCATCCGTTTGAGGATGACAAGTAGTAGAAAACAACAATTTTGTGCCAAGTTTAGCCCATAAAGTCTTCCAAAAGTAACTCAAGAATTTAACATCGCGACCAGAAACAATAGTCCTAGGCATGCCATGCAACCTAACGACTTCTCTAAAGAACAAATCCGCAATGTTTGAAGCATCATCGGTTTTATGACAAGCTATAAAATGTGCCATCTTAGAGAATCTATCCACAACAACAAAAATAGAATCCCTCCCCTTCTTAGTCCTAGGCAACCCCAAAATAAAGTCCATAGAAATGTCAATCCAAGTTCTTTTTAAGAATAGCACGCAAAAGTGTTCCCAAAGTTCTATTGACAACTTCAGTTTGTCCATCCGTTTGAGGATGACAAGTAGTAGAAAACAACAATTTTGTGCCAAGTTTAGCCCATAAAGTCTTCCAAAAGTAACTCAAGAATTTAACATCGCGACCAGAAACAATAGTCCTAGGCATGCCATGCAACCTACGACTTCTCTAAAGAACAAATCCGCAATGTTTGAAGCATCATCGGTTTTATGACAAGCTATAAAATGTGCCATCTTAGAGAATCTATCCACAACAACAAAAATAGAATCCCTCCCCTTCTTAGTCCTAGGCAACCCCAAAATAAAGTCCATAGAAATGTCAATCCAAGTTCTTTTTAAGAATAGCACGCAAAAGTGTTCCCAAAGTTCTATTGACAACTTCAGTTTGTCCATCCGTTTGAGGATGACAAGTAGTAGAAAACAACAATTTTGTGCCAAGTTTAGCCCATAAAGTCTTCCAAAAGTAACTCAAGAATTTAACATCGCGACCAGAAACAATAGTCCTAGGCATGCCATGCAACCTAGCGACTTCTCTAAAGAACAAATCCGCAATGTTTGAAGCATCATCGGTTTTATGACAAGCTATAAAATGTGCCATCTTAGAGAATCTATCCACAACAACAAAAATAGAATCCCTCCCCTTCTTAGTCCTAGGCAACCCCAAAATAAAGTCCATAGAAATGTCAATCCAAGTTCTTTTTAAGAATAGCACGCAAAAGTGTTCCCAAAGTTCTATTGACAACTTCAGTTTGTCCATCCGTTTGAGGATGACAAGTAGTAGAAAACAACAATTTTGTGCCAAGTTTAGCCCATAAAGTCTTCCAAAAGTAACTCAAGAATTTAACATCGCGACCAGAAACAATAGTCCTAGGCATGCCATGCAACCTAACGACTTCTCTAAAGAACAAATCCGCAATGTTTGAAGCATCATCGGTTTTATGACAAGCTATAAAATGTGCCATCTTAGAGAATCTATCCACAACAACAAAAATAGAATCCCTCCCCTTCTTAGTCCTAGGCAACCCCAAAATAAAGTCCATAGAAATGTCAATCCAAGTTCTTTTAAGAATAGCACGCAAAAGTGTTCCCAAAGTTCTATTGACAACTTCAGTTTGTCCATCCGTTTGAGGATGACAAGTAGTAGAAAACAACAATTTTGTGCCAAGTTTAGCCCATAAAGTCTTCCAAAAGTAACTCAAGAATTTAACATCGCGACCAGAAACAATAGTCCTAGGCATGCCATGCAACCTAGCGACTTCTCTAAAGAACAAATCCGCAATGTTTGAAGCATCATCGGTTTTATGACAAGCTATAAAATGTGCCATCTTAGAGAATCTATCCACAACAACAAAAATAGAATCCCTCCCCTTCTTAGTCCTAGGCAACCCCAAAATAAAGTCCATAGAAATGTCAATCCAAGTTCTTTTTAAGAATAGCACGCAAAAGTGTTCCCAAAGTTCTATTGACAACTTCAGTTTGTCCATCCGTTTGAGGATGACAAGTAGTAGAAAACAACAATTTTGTGCCAAGTTTAGCCCATAAAGTCTTCCAAAAGTAACTCAAGAATTTAACATCGCGACCAGAAACAATAGTCCTAGGCATGCCATGCAACCTACGACTTCTCTAAAGAACAAATCCGCAATGTTTGAAGCATCATCGGTTTTATGACAAGCTATAAAATGTGCCATCTTAGAGAATCTATCCACAACAACAAAAATAGAATCCCTCCCCTTCTTAGTCCTAGGCAACCCCAAAATAAAGTCCATAGAAATGTCAATCCAAGTTCTTTTTAAGAATAGCACGCAAAAGTGTTCCCAAAGTTCTATTGACAACTTCAGTTTGTCCATCCGTTTGAGGATGACAAGTAGTAGAAAACAACAATTTTGTGCCAAGTTTAGCCCATAAAGTCTTCCAAAAGTAACTCAAGAATTTAACATCGCGACTAGAAACAATAGTCCTAGGCATGCCATGCAACCTAGCGACTTCTCTAAAGAACAAATCCGCAATGTTTGAAGCATCATCGGTTTTATGACAAGCTATAAAATGTGCCATCTTAGAGAATCTATCCACAACAACAAAAATAGAATCCCTCCCCTTCTTAGTCCTAGGCAACCCCAAAATAAAGTCCATAGAAATGTCAATCCAAGTTCTTTTTAAGAATAGCACGCAAAAGTGTTCCCAAAGTTCTATTGACAACTTCAGTTTGTCCATCCGTTTGAGGATGACAAGTAGTAGAAAACAACAATTTTGTGCCAAGTTTAGCCCATAAAGTCTTCCAAAAGTAACTCAAGAATTTAACATCGCGACCAGAAACAATAGTCCTAGGCATGCCATGCAACCTAACGACTTCTCTAAAGAACAAATCCGCAATGTTTGAAGCATCATCGGTTTTATGACAAGCTATAAAATGTGCCATCTTAGAGAATCTATCCACAACAACAAAAATAGAATCCCTCCCCTTCTTAGTCCTAGGCAACCCCAAAATAAAGTCCATAGAAATGTCAATCCAAGTTCTTTTTAAGAATAGCACGCAAAAGTGTTCCCAAAGTTCTATTGACAACTTCAGTTTGTCCATCCGTTTGAGGATGACAAGTAGTAGAAAACAACAATTTTGTGCCAAGTTTAGCCCATAAAGTCTACCAAAAGTAACTCAAGAATTTAACATCGCGACGAGAAAAAATAGTCCTAGGCATGTCATGCAACCTAGCGACTTCTCTAAAGAACAAATCCGCCATGTTTGAAGCATCATCGGATTTTATGACAAGCTATAAAATGTGCCATCTTAGAGAATCAATCCAAAACAACAAAAATAGAATCGCTCCCCTTCTTAGTCCTACGCAACCCCAAAATAAAGTCCATAGAAATGTCAATCCAAGTTCTTTTTAAGAATAGCACGCAAAAGTGTGCCCAAAGTTCTATTGACAACTTCAGTTTGTCCATCCGTTTGAGGATGACAAGTAGTAGAAAACAACAATTTTGTGCCAAGTTTAGCCCATAAAGTCTACCATCATCGGGTTTATGACAAGCTATAAAATGTGCCATCTTGGAGAATCAATCCACAACAACAAAAATAGAATCCCTCCCCTTCTTAGTCCTAGGCAACCCCAAAATAAAGTCATAGAAATGTCAATCCAAGTTCTTTTTAAGAATAGCACGCAAAAGTGTTCCCAAAGTTCTATTGACAACTTCAGTTTGTCCATCCGTTTGAGGATGACAAGTAGTAGAAAACAACAATTTTGTGCCAAGTTTAGCCCATAAAGTCTTCCAAAAGTAACTCAAGAATTTAACATCGCGACCAGAAACAATAGTCCTAGGCATGCCATGCAACCTAACGACTTCTCTAAAGAACAAATCCGCAATGTTTGAAGCATCATCGGTTTTATGACAAGCTATAAAATGTGCCATCTTAGAGAATCTATCCACAACAACAAAAATAGAATCCCTCCCCTTCTTAGTCCTAGGCAACCCCAAAATAAAGTCCATAGAAATGTCAATCCAAGTTCTTTTTAAGAATAGCACGCAAAAGTGTTCCCAAAGTTCTATTGACAACTTCAGTTTGTCCATCCGTTTGAGGATGACAAGTAGTAGAAAACAACAATTTTGTGCCAAGTTTAGCCCATAAAGTCTTCCAAAAGTAACTCAAGAATTTAACATCGCGACCAGAAACAATAGTCCTAGGCATGCCATGCAACCTAGCGACTTCTCTAAAGAACAAATCCGCAATGTTTGAAGCATCATCGGTTTTATGACAAGCTATAAAATGTGCCATCTTAGAGAATCTATCCACAACAACAAAAATAGAATCCCTCCCCTTCTTAGTCCTAGGCAACCCCAAAATAAAGTCCATAGAAATGTCAATCCAAGTTCTTTTTAAGAATAGCACGCAAAAGTGTTCCCAAAGTTCTATTGACAACTTCAGTTTGTCCATCCGTTTGAGGATGACAAGTAGTAGAAAACAACAATTTTGTGCCAAGTTTAGCCCATAAAGTCTTCCAAAAGTAACTCAAGAATTTAACATCGCGACCAGAAACAATAGTCCTAGGCATGCCATGCAACCTAGCGACTTCTCTAAAGAACAAATCCGCAATGTTTGAAGCATCATCGGTTTTATGACAAGCTATAAAATGTGCCATCTTAGAGAATCTATCCACAACAACAAAAATAGAATCCCTCCCCTTCTTAGTCCTAGGCAACCCCAAAATAAAGTCCATAGAAATGTCAATCCAAGTTCTTTTTAAGAATAGCACGCAAAAGTGTTCCCAAAGTTCTATTGACAACTTCAGTTTGTCCATCCGTTTGAGGATGACAAGTAGTAGAAAACAACAATTTTGTGCCAAGTTTAGCCCATAAAGTCTTCCAAAAGTAACTCAAGAATTTAACATCGCGACCAGAAACAATAGTCCTAGGCATGCCATGCAACCTAGCGACTTCTCTAAAGAACAAATCCGCAATGTTTGAAGCATCATCGGTTTTATGACAAGCTATAAAATGTGCCATCTTAGAGAATCTATCCACAACAACAAAAATAGAATCCCTCCCCTTCTTAGTCCTAGGCAACCCCAAAATAAAGTCCATAGAAATGTCAATCCAAGTTCTTTTTAAGAATAGCACGCAAAAGTGTTCCCAAAGTTCTATTGACAACTTCAGTTTGTCCATCCGTTTGAGGATGACAAGTAGTAGAAAACAACAATTTTGTGCCAAGTTTAGCCCATAAAGTCTTCCAAAAGTAACTCAAGAATTTAACATCGCGACCAGAAACAATAGTCCTAGGCATGCCATGCAACCTAGCGACTTCTCTAAAGAACAAATCCGCAATGTTTGAAGCATCATCGGTTTTATGACAAGCTATAAAATGTGCCATCTTAGAGAATCTATCCACAACAACAAAAATAGAATCCCTCCCCTTCTTAGTCCTAGGCAACCCCAAAATAAAGTCCATAGAAATGTCAATCCAAGTTCTTTTTAAGAATAGCACGCAAAAGTGTTCCCAAAGTTCTATTGACAACTTCAGTTTGTCCATCCGTTTGAGGATGACAAGTAGTAGAAAACAACAATTTTGTGCCAAGTTTAGCCCATAAAGTCTTCCAAAAGTAACTCAAGAATTTAACATCGCGACCAGAAACAATAGTCCTAGGCATGCCATGCAACCTAACGACTTCTCTAAAGAACAAATCCGCAATGTTTGAAGCATCATCGGTTTTATGACAAGCTATAAAATGTGCCATCTTAGAGAATCTATCCACAACAACAAAAATAGAATCCCTCCCCTTCTTAGTCCTAGGCAACCCCAAAATAAAGTCCATAGAAATGTCAATCCAAGTTCTTTTTAAGAATAGCACGCAAAAGTGTTCCCAAAGTTCTATTGACAACTTCAGTTTGTCCATCCGTTTGAGGATGACAAGTAGTAGAAAACAACAATTTTGTGCCAAGTTTAGCCCATAAAGTCTTCCAAAAGTAACTCAAGAATTTAACATCGCGACCAGAAACAATAGTCCTAGGCATGCCATGCAACCTAGCGACTTCTCTAAAGAACAAATCCGCAATGTTTGAAGCATCATCGGTTTTATGACAAGCTATAAAATGTGCCATCTTAGAGAATCTATCCACAACAACAAAAATAGAATCCCTCCCCTTCTTAGTCCTAGGCAACCCCAAAATAAAGTCCATAGAAATGTCAATCCAAGTTCTTTTTAAGAATAGCACGCAAAAGTGTTCCCAAAGTTCTATTGACAACTTCAGTTTGTCCATCCGTTTGAGGATGACAAGTAGTAGAAAACAACAATTTTGTGCCAAGTTTAGCCCATAAAGTCTTCCAAAAGTAACTCAAGAATTTAACATCGCGACCAGAAACAATAGTCCTAGGCATGCCATGCAACCTAACGACTTCTCTAAAGAACAAATCCGCAATGTTTGAAGCATCATCGGTTTTATGACAAGCTATAAAATGTGCCATCTTAGAGAATCTATCCACAACAACAAAAATAGAATCCCTCCCCTTCTTAGTCCTAGGCAACCCCAAAATAAAGTCCATAGAAATGTCAATCCAAGTTCTTTTTAAGAATAGCACGCAAAAGTGTTCCCAAAGTTCTATTGACAACTTCAGTTTGTCCATCCGTTTGAGGATGACAAGTAGTAGAAAACAACAATTTTGTGCCAAGTTTAGCCCATAAAGTCTTCCAAAAGTAACTCAAGAATTTAACATCGCGACCAGAAACAATAGTCCTAGGCATGCCATGCAACCTAACGACTTCTCTAAAGAACAAATCCGCAATGTTTGAAGCATCATCGGTTTTATGACAAGCTATAAAATGTGCCATCTTAGAGAATCTATCCACAACAACAAAAATAGAATCCCTCCCCTTCTTAGTCCTAGGCAACCCCAAAATAAAGTCCATAGAAATGTCAATCCAAGTTCTTTTTAAGAATAGCACGCAAAAGTGTTCCCAAAGTTCTATTGACAACTTCAGTTTGTCCATCCGTTTGAGGATGACAAGTAGTAGAAAACAACAATTTTGTGCCAAGTTTAGCCCATAAAGTCTTCCAAAAGTAACTCAAGAATTTAACATCGCGACCAGAAACAATAGTCCTAGGCATGCCATGCAACCTAACGACTTCTCTAAAGAACAAATCCGCAATGTTTGAAGCATCATCGGTTTTATGACAAGCTATAAAATGTGCCATCTTAGAGAATCTATCCACAACAACAAAAATAGAATCCCTCCCCTTCTTAGTCCTAGGCAACCCCAAAATAAAGTCCATAGAAATGTCAATCCAAGTTCTTTTTAAGAATAGCACGCAAAAGTGTTCCCAAAGTTCTATTGACAACTTCAGTTTGTCCATCCGTTTGAGGATGACAAGTAGTAGAAAACAACAATTTTGTGCCAAGTTTAGCCCATAAAGTCTTCCAAAAGTAACTCAAGAATTTAACATCGCGACCAGAAACAATAGTCCTAGGCATGCCATGCAACCTAACGACTTCTCTAAAGAACAAATCCGCAATGTTTGAAGCATCATCGGTTTTATGACAAGCTATAAAATGTGCCATCTTAGAGAATCTATCCACAACAACAAAAATAGAATCCCTCCCCTTCTTAGTCCTAGGCAACCCCAAAATAAAGTCCATAGAAATGTCAATCCAAGTTCTTTTTAAGAATAGCACGCAAAAGTGTTCCCAAAGTTCTATTGACAACTTCAGTTTGTCCATCCGTTTGAGGATGACAAGTAGTAGAAAACAACAATTTTGTGCCAAGTTTAGCCCATAAAGTCTTCCAAAAGTAACTCAAGAATTTAACATCGCGACCAGAAACAATAGTCCTAGGCATGCCATGCAACCTAGCGACTTCTCTAAAGAACAAATCCGCAATGTTTGAAGCATCATCGGTTTTATGACAAGCTATAAAATGTGCCATCTTAGAGAATCTATCCACAACAACAAAAATAGAATCCCTCCCCTTCTTAGTCCTAGGCAACCCCAAAATAAAGTCCATAGAAATGTCAATCCAAGTTCTTTTTAAGAATAGCACGCAAAAGTGTTCCCAAAGTTCTATTGACAACTTCAGTTTGTCCATCCGTTTGAGGATGACAAGTAGTAGAAAACAACAATTTTGTGCCAAGTTTAGCCCATAAAGTCTTCCAAAAGTAACTCAAGAATTTAACATCGCGACCAGAAACAATAGTCCTAGGCATGCCATGCAACCTAACGACTTCTCTAAAGAACAAATCCGCAATGTTTGAAGCATCATCGGTTTTATGACAAGCTATAAAATGTGCCATCTTAGAGAATCTATCCACAACAACAAAAATAGAATCCCTCCCCTTCTTAGTCCTAGGCAACCCCAAAATAAAGTCCATAGAAATGTCAATCCAAGTTCTTTTTAAGAATAGCACGCAAAAGTGTTCCCAAAGTTCTATTGACAACTTCAGTTTGTCCATCCGTTTGAGGATGACAAGTAGTAGAAAACAACAATTTTGTGCCAAGTTTAGCCCATAAAGTCTTCCAAAAGTAACTCAAGAATTTAACATCGCGACCAGAAACAATAGTCCTAGGCATGCCATGCAACCTAACGACTTCTCTAAAGAACAAATCCGCAATGTTTGAAGCATCATCGGTTTTATGACAAGCTATAAAATGTGCCATCTTAGAGAATCTATCCACAACAACAAAAATAGAATCCCTCCCCTTCTTAGTCCTAGGCAACCCCAAAATAAAGTCCATAGAAATGTCAATCCAAGTTCTTTTTAAGAATAGCACGCAAAAGTGTTCCCAAAGTTCTATTGACAACTTCAGTTTGTCCATCCGTTTGAGGATGACAAGTAGTAGAAAACAACAATTTTGTGCCAAGTTTAGCCCATAAAGTCTTCCAAAAGTAACTCAAGAATTTAACATCGCGACCAGAAACAATAGTCCTAGGCATGCCATGCAACCTACGACTTCTCTAAAGAACAAATCCGCAATGTTTGAAGCATCATCGGTTTTATGACAAGCTATAAAATGTGCCATCTTAGAGAATCTATCCACAACAACAAAAATAGAATCCCTCCCCTTCTTAGTCCTAGGCAACCCCAAAATAAAGTCCATAGAAATGTCAATCCAAGTTCTTTTTAAGAATAGCACGCAAAAGTGTTCCCAAAGTTCTATTGACAACTTCAGTTTGTCCATCCGTTTGAGGATGACAAGTAGTAGAAAACAACAATTTTGTGCCAAGTTTAGCCCATAAAGTCTTCCAAAAGTAACTCAAGAATTTAACATCGCGACCAGAAACAATAGTCCTAGGCATGCCATGCAACCTAACGACTTCTCTAAAGAACAAATCCGCAATGTTTGAAGCATCATCGGTTTTATGACAAGCTATAAAATGTGCCATCTTAGAGAATCTATCCACAACAACAAAAATAGAATCCCTCCCCTTCTTAGTCCTAGGCAACCCCAAAATAAAGTCCATAGAAATGTCAATCCAAGTTCTTTTTAAGAATAGCACGCAAAAGTGTTCCCAAAGTTCTATTGACAACTTCAGTTTGTCCATCCGTTTGAGGATGACAAGTAGTAGAAAACAACAATTTTGTGCCAAGTTTAGCCCATAAAGTCTTCCAAAAGTAACTCAAGAATTTAACATCGCGACCAGAAACAATAGTCCTAGGCATGCCATGCAACCTAACGACTTCTCTAAAGAACAAATCCGCAATGTTTGAAGCATCATCGGTTTTATGACAAGCTATAAAATGTGCCATCTTAGAGAATCTATCCACAACAACAAAAATAGAATCCCTCCCCTTCTTAGTCCTAGGCAACCCCAAAATAAAGTCCATAGAAATGTCAATCCAAGTTCTTTTTAAGAATAGCACGCAAAAGTGTTCCCAAAGTTCTATTGACAACTTCAGTTTGTCCATCCGTTTGAGGATGACAAGTAGTAGAAAACAACAATTTTGTGCCAAGTTTAGCCCATAAAGTCTTCCAAAAGTAACTCAAGAATTTAACATCGCGACCAGAAACAATAGTCCTAGGCATGCCATGCAACCTAAGCGACTTCTCTAAAGAACAAATCCGCAATGTTTGAAGCATCATCGGTTTTATGACAAGCTATAAAATGTGCCATCTTAGAGAATCTATCCACAACAACAAAAATAGAATCCCTCCCCTTCTTAGTCCTAGGCAACCCCAAAATAAAGTCCATAGAAATGTCAATCCAAGTTCTTTTTAAGAATAGCACGCAAAAGTGTTCCCAAAGTTCTATTGACAACTTCAGTTTGTCCATCCGTTTGAGGATGACAAGTAGTAGAAAACAACAATTTTGTGCCAAGTTTAGCCCATAAAGCCATGCAACCTAACGACTTCTCTAAAGAACAAATCCGCAATGTTTGAAGCATCATCGGTTTTATGACAAGCTATAAAATGTGCCATCTTAGAGAATCTATCCACAACAACAAAAATAGAATCCCTCCCCTTCTTAGTCCTAGGCAACCCCAAAATAAAGTCCATAGAAATGTCAATCCAAGTTCTTTTTAAGAATAGCACGCAAAAGTGTTCCCAAAGTTCTATTGACAACTTCAGTTTGTCCATCCGTTTGAGGATGACAAGTAGTAGAAAACAACAATTTTGTGCCAAGTTTAGCCCATAAAGTCTTCCAAAAGTAACTCAAGAATTTAACATCGCGACCAGAAACAATAGTCCTAGGCATGCCATGCAACCTAGCGACTTCTCTAAAGAACAAATCCGCAATGTTTGAAGCATCATCGGTTTTATGACAAGCTATAAAATGTGCCATCTTAGAGAATCTATCCACAACAACAAAAATAGAATCCCTCCCCTTCTTAGTCCTAGGCAACCCCAAAATAAAGTCCATAGAAATGTCAATCCAAGTTCTTTTTAAGAATAGCACGCAAAAGTGTTCCCAAAGTTCTATTGACAACTTCAGTTTGTCCATCCGTTTGAGGATGACAAGTAGTAGAAAACAACAATTTTGTGCCAAGTTTAGCCCATAAAGTCTTCCAAAAGTAACTCAAGAATTTAACATCGCGACCAGAAACAATAGTCCTAGGCATGCCATGCAACCTAACGACTTCTCTAAAGAACAAATCCGCAATGTTTGAAGCATCATCGGTTTTATGACAAGCTATAAAATGTGCCATCTTAGAGAATCTATCCACAACAACAAAAATAGAATCCCTCCCCTTCTTAGTCCTAGGCAACCCCAAAATAAAGTCCATAGAAATGTCAATCCAAGTTCTTTTTAAGAATAGCACGCAAAAGTGTTCCCAAAGTTCTATTGACAACTTCAGTTTGTCCATCCGTTTGAGGATGACAAGTAGTAGAAAACAACAATTTTGTGCCAAGTTTAGCCCATAAAGTCTTCCAAAAGTAACTCAAGAATTTAACATCGCGACCAGAAACAATAGTCCTAGGCATGCCATGCAACCTAACGACTTCTCTAAAGAACAAATCCGCAATGTTTGAAGCATCATCGGTTTTATGACAAGCTATAAAATGTGCCATCTTAGAGAATCTATCCACAACAACAAAAATAGAATCCCTCCCCTTCTTAGTCCTAGGCAACCCCAAAATAAAGTCCATAGAAATGTCAATCCAAGTTCTTTTTAAGAATAGCACGCAAAAGTGTTCCCAAAGTTCTATTGACAACTTCAGTTTGTCCATCCGTTTGAGGATGACAAGTAGTAGAAAACAACAATTTTGTGCCAAGTTTAGCCCATAAAGTCTTCCAAAAGTAACTCAAGAATTTAACATCGCGACCAGAAACAATAGTCCTAGGCATGCCATGCAACCTACGACTTCTCTAAAGAACAAATCCGCAATGTTTGAAGCATCATCGGTTTTATGACAAGCTATAAAATGTGCCATCTTAGAGAATCTATCCACAACAACAAAAATAGAATCCCTCCCCTTCTTAGTCCTAGGCAACCCCAAAATAAAGTCCATAGAAATGTCAATCCAAGTTCTTTTTAAGAATAGCACGCAAAAGTGTTCCCAAAGTTCTATTGACAACTTCAGTTTGTCCATCCGTTTGAGGATGACAAGTAGTAGAAAACAACAATTTTGTGCCAAGTTTAGCCCATAAAGTCTTCCAAAAGTAACTCAAGAATTTAACATCGCGACCAGAAACAATAGTCCTAGGCATGCCATGCAACCTAACGACTTCTCTAAAGAACAAATCCGCAATGTTTGAAGCATCATCGGTTTTATGACAAGCTATAAAATGTGCCATCTTAGAGAATCTATCCACAACAACAAAAATAGAATCCCTCCCCTTCTTAGTCCTAGGCAACCCCAAAATAAAGTCCATAGAAATGTCAATCCAAGTTCTTTTTAAGAATAGCACGCAAAAGTGTTCCCAAAGTTCTATTGACAACTTCAGTTTGTCCATCCGTTTGAGGATGACAAGTAGTAGAAAACAACAATTTTGTGCCAAGTTTAGCCCATAAAGTCTTCCAAAAGTAACTCAAGAATTTAACATCGCGACCAGAAACAATAGTCCTAGGCATGCCATGCAACCTAACGACTTCTCTAAAGAACAAATCCGCAATGTTTGAAGCATCATCGGTTTTATGACAAGCTATAAAATGTGCCATCTTAGAGAATCTATCCACAACAACAAAAATAGAATCCCTCCCCTTCTTAGTCCTAGGCAACCCCAAAATAAAGTCCATAGAAATGTCAATCCAAGTTCTTTTTAAGAATAGCACGCAAAAGTGTTCCCAAAGTTCTATTGACAACTTCAGTTTGTCCATCCGTTTGAGGATGACAAGTAGTAGAAAACAACAATTTTGTGCCAAGTTTAGCCCATAAAGTCTTCCAAAAGTAACTCAAGAATTTAACATCGCGACCAGAAACAATAGTCCTAGGCATGCCATGCAACCTAACGACTTCTCTAAAGAACAAATCCGCAATGTTTGAAGCATCATCGGTTTTATGACAAGCTATAAAATGTGCCATCTTAGAGAATCTATCCACAACAACAAAAATAGAATCCCTCCCCTTCTTAGTCCTAGGCAACCCCAAAATAAAGTCCATAGAAATGTCAATCCAAGTTCTTTTTAAGAATAGCACGCAAAAGTGTTCCCAAAGTTCTATTGACAACTTCAGTTTGTCCATCCGTTTGAGGATGACAAGTAGTAGAAAACAACAATTTTGTGCCAAGTTTAGCCCATAAAGTCTTCCAAAAGTAACTCAAGAATTTAACATCGCGACCAGAAACAATAGTCCTAGGCATGCCATGCAACCTAACGACTTCTCTAAAGAACAAATCCGCAATGTTTGAAGCATCATCGGTTTTATGACAAGCTATAAAATGTGCCATCTTAGAGAATCTATCCACAACAACAAAAATAGAATCCCTCCCCTTCTTAGTCCTAGGCAACCCCAAAATAAAGTCCATAGAAATGTCAATCCAAGTTCTTTTTAAGAATAGCACGCAAAAGTGTTCCCAAAGTTCTATTGACAACTTCAGTTTGTCCATCCGTTTGAGGATGACAAGTAGTAGAAAACAACAATTTTGTGCCAAGTTTAGCCCATAAAGTCTTCCAAAAGTAACTCAAGAATTTAACATCGCGACCAGAAACAATAGTCCTAGGCATGCCATGCAACCTAACGACTTCTCTAAAGAACAAATCCGCAATGTTTGAAGCATCATCGGTTTTATGACAAGCTATAAAATGTGCCATCTTAGAGAATCTAATCCACAACAACAAAAATAGAATCCCTCCCCTTCTTAGTCCTAGGCAACCCCAAAATAAAGTCCATAGAAATGTCAATCCAAGTTCTTTTTAAGAATAGCACGCAAAAGTGTTCCCAAAGTTCTATTGACAACTTCAGTTTGTCCATCCGTTTGAGGATGACAAGTAGTAGAAAACAACAATTTTGTGCCAAGTTTAGCCCATAAAGTCTTCCAAAAGTAACTCAAGAATTTAACATCGCGACCAGAAACAATAGTCCTAGGCATGCCATGCAACCTAACGACTTCTCTAAAGAACAAATCCGCAATGTTTGAAGCATCATCGGTTTTATGACAAGCTATAAAATGTGCCATCTTAGAGAATCTATCCACAACAACAAAAATAGAATCCCTCCCCTTCTTAGTCCTAGGCAACCCCAAAATAAAGTCCATAGAAATGTCAATCCAAGTTCTTTTTAAGAATAGCACGCAAAAGTGTTCCCAAAGTTCTATTGACAACTTCAGTTTGTCCATCCGTTTGAGGATGACAAGTAGTAGAAAACAACAATTTTGTGCCAAGTTTAGCCCATAAAGTCTTCCAAAAGTAACTCAAGAATTTAACATCGCGACCAGAAACAATAGTCCTAGGCATGCCATGCAACCTAACGACTTCTCTAAAGAACAAATCCGCAATGTTTGAAGCATCATCGGTTTTATGACAAGCTATAAAATGTGCCATCTTAGAGAATCTATCCACAACAACAAAAATAGAATCCCTCCCCTTCTTAGTCCTAGGCAACCCCAAAATAAAGTCCATAGAAATGTCAATCCAAGTTCTTTTTAAGAATAGCACGCAAAAGTGTTCCCAAAGTTCTATTGACAACTTCAGTTTGTCCATCCGTTTGAGGATGACAAGTAGTAGAAAACAACAATTTTGTGCCAAGTTTAGCCCATAAAGTCTTCCAAAAGTAACTCAAGAATTTAACATCGCGACCAGAAACAATAGTCCTAGGCATGCCATGCAACCTAACGACTTCTCTAAAGAACAAATCCGCAATGTTTGAAGCATCATCGGTTTTATGACAAGCTATAAAATGTGCCATCTTAGAGAATCTAATCCACAACAACAAAAATAGAATCCCTCCCCTTCTTAGTCCTAGGCAACCCCAAAATAAAGTCCATAGAAATGTCAATCCAAGTTCTTTTTAAGAATAGCACGCAAAAGTGTTCCCAAAGTTCTATTGACAACTTCAGTTTGTCCATCCGTTTGAGGATGACAAGTAGTAGAAAACAACAATTTTGTGCCAAGTTTAGCCCATAAAGTCTTCCAAAAGTAACTCAAGAATTTAACATCGCGACCAGAAACAATAGTCCTAGGCATGCCATGCAACCTAACGACTTCTCTAAAGAACAAATCCGCAATGTTTGAAGCATCATCGGTTTTATGACAAGCTATAAAATGTGCCATCTTAGAGAATCTATCCACAACAACAAAAATAGAATCCCTCCCCTTCTTAGTCCTAGGCAACCCCAAAATAAAGTCCATAGAAATGTCAATCCAAGTTCTTTTTAAGAATAGCACGCAAAAGTGTTCCCAAAGTTCTATTGACAACTTCAGTTTGTCCATCCGTTTGAGGATGACAAGTAGTAGAAAACAACAATTTTGTGCCAAGTTTAGCCCATAAAGTCTTCCAAAAGTAACTCAAGAATTTAACATCGCGACCAGAAACAATAGTCCTAGGCATGCCATGCAACCTAACGACTTCTCTAAAGAACAAATCCGCAATGTTTGAAGCATCATCGGTTTTATGACAAGCTATAAAATGTGCCATCTTAGAGAATCTATCCACAACAACAAAAATAGAATCCCTCCCCTTCTTAGTCCTAGGCAACCCCAAAATAAAGTCCATAGAAATGTCAATCCAAGTTCTTTTTAAGAATAGCACGCAAAAGTGTTCCCAAAGTTCTATTGACAACTTCAGTTTGTCCATCCGTTTGAGGATGACAAGTAGTAGAAAACAACAATTTTGTGCCAAGTTTAGCCCATAAAGTCTTCCAAAAGTAACTCAAGAATTTAACATCGCGACCAGAAACAATAGTCCTAGGCATGCCATGCAACCTACGACTTCTCTAAAGAACAAATCCGCAATGTTTGAAGCATCATCGGTTTTATGACAAGCTATAAAATGTGCCATCTTAGAGAATCTATCCACAACAACAAAAATAGAATCCCTCCCCTTCTTAGTCCTAGGCAACCCCAAAATAAAGTCCATAGAAATGTCAATCCAAGTTCTTTTTAAGAATAGCACGCAAAAGTGTTCCCAAAGTTCTATTGACAACTTCAGTTTGTCCATCCGTTTGAGGATGACAAGTAGTAGAAAACAACAATTTTGTGCCAAGTTTAGCCCATAAAGTCTTCCAAAAGTAACTCAAGAATTTAACATCGCGACCAGAAACAATAGTCCTAGGCATGCCATGCAACCTAACGACTTCTCTAAAGAACAAATCCGCAATGTTTGAAGCATCATCGGTTTTATGACAAGCTATAAAATGTGCCATCTTAGAGAATCTATCCACAACAACAAAAATAGAATCCCTCCCCTTCTTAGTCCTAGGCAACCCCAAAATAAAGTCCATAGAAATGTCAATCCAAGTTCTTTTTAAGAATAGCACGCAAAAGTGTTCCCAAAGTTCTATTGACAACTTCAGTTTGTCCATCCGTTTGAGGATGACAAGTAGTAGAAAACAACAATTTTGTGCCAAGTTTAGCCCATAAAGTCTTCCAAAAGTAACTCAAGAATTTAACATCGCGACCAGAAACAATAGTCCTAGGCATGCCATGCAACCTAACGACTTCTCTAAAGAACAAATCCGCAATGTTTGAAGCATCATCGGTTTTATGACAAGCTATAAAATGTGCCATCTTAGAGAATCTATCCACAACAACAAAAATAGAATCCCTCCCCTTCTTAGTCCTAGGCAACCCCAAAATAAAGTCCATAGAAATGTCAATCCAAGTTCTTTTTAAGAATAGCACGCAAAAGTGTTCCCAAAGTTCTATTGACAACTTCAGTTTGTCCATCCGTTTGAGGATGACAAGTAGTAGAAAACAACAATTTTGTGCCAAGTTTAGCCCATAAAGTCTTCCAAAAGTAACTCAAGAATTTAACATCGCGACCAGAAACAATAGTCCTAGGCATGCCATGCAACCTAACGACTTCTCTAAAGAACAAATCCGCAATGTTTGAAGCATCATCGGTTTTATGACAAGCTATAAAATGTGCCATCTTAGAGAATCAATCCACAACAACAAAAATAGAATCCCTCCCCTTCTTAGTCCTAGGCAACCCCAAAATAAAGTCCATAGAAATGTCAATCCAAGTTCTTTTTAAGAATAGCACGCAAAAGTGTTCCCAAAGTTCTATTGACAACTTCAGTTTGTCCATCCGTTTGAGGATGACAAGTAGTAGAAAACAACAATTTTGTGCCAAGTTTAGCCCATAAAGTCTTCCAAAAGTAACTCAAGAATTTAACATCGCGACCAGAAACAATAGTCCTAGGCATGCCATGCAACCTAACGACTTCTCTAAAGAACAAATCCGCAATGTTTGAAGCATCATCGGTTTTATGACAAGCTATAAAATGTGCCATCTTAGAGAATCTATCCACAACAACAAAAATAGAATCCCTCCCCTTCTTAGTCCTAGGCAACCCCAAAATAAAGTCCATAGAAATGTCAATCCAAGTTCTTTTTAAGAATAGCACGCAAAAGTGTTCCCAAAGTTCTATTGACAACTTCAGTTTGTCCATCCGTTTGAGGATGACAAGTAGTAGAAAACAACAATTTTGTGCCAAGTTTAGCCCATAAAGTCTTCCAAAAGTAACTCAAGAATTTAACATCGCGACCAGAAACAATAGTCCTAGGCATGCCATGCAACCTAACGACTTCTCTAAAGAACAAATCCGCAATGTTTGAAGCATCATCGGTTTTATGACAAGCTATAAAATGTGCCATCTTAGAGAATCAATCCACAACAACAAAAATAGAATCCCTCCCCTTCTTAGTCCTAGGCAACCCCAAAATAAAGTCCATAGAAATGTCAATCCAAGTTCTTTTTAAGAATAGCACGCAAAAGTGTTCCCAAAGTTCTATTGACAACTTCAGTTTGTCCATCCGTTTGAGGATGACAAGTAGTAGAAAACAACAATTTTGTGCCAAGTTTAGCCCATAAAGTCTTCCAAAAGTAACTCAAGAATTTAACATCGCGACCAGAAACAATAGTCCTAGGCATGCCATGCAACCTAACGACTTCTCTAAAGAACAAATCCGCAATGTTTGAAGCATCATCGGTTTTATGACAAGCTATAAAATGTGCCATCTTAGAGAATCTATCCACAACAACAAAAATAGAATCCCTCCCCTTCTTAGTCCTAGGCAACCCCAAAATAAAGTCCATAGAAATGTCAATCCAAGTTCTTTTTAAGAATAGCACGCAAAAGTGTTCCCAAAGTTCTATTGACAACTTCAGTTTGTCCATCCGTTTGAGGATGACAAGTAGTAGAAAACAACAATTTTGTGCCAAGTTTAGCCCATAAAGTCTTCCAAAAGTAACTCAAGAATTTAACATCGCGACCAGAAACAATAGTCCTAGGCATGCCATGCAACCTAACGACTTCTCTAAAGAACAAATCCGCAATGTTTGAAGCATCATCGGTTTTATGACAAGCTATAAAATGTGCCATCTTAGAGAATCTATCCACAACAACAAAAATAGAATCCCTCCCCTTCTTAGTCCTAGGCAACCCCAAAATAAAGTCCATAGAAATGTCAATCCAAGTTCTTTTTAAGAATAGCACGCAAAAGTGTTCCCAAAGTTCTATTGACAACTTCAGTTTGTCCATCCGTTTGAGGATGACAAGTAGTAGAAAACAACAATTTTGTGCCAAGTTTAGCCCATAAAGTCTTCCAAAAGTAACTCAAGAATTTAACATCGCGACCAGAAACAATAGTCCTAGGCATGCCATGCAACCTAACGACTTCTCTAAAGAACAAATCCGCAATGTTTGAAGCATCATCGGTTTTATGACAAGCTATAAAATGTGCCATCTTAGAGAATCTATCCACAACAACAAAAATAGAATCCCTCCCCTTCTTAGTCCTAGGCAACCCCAAAATAAAGTCCATAGAAATGTCAATCCAAGTTCTTTTTAAGAATAGCACGCAAAAGTGTTCCCAAAGTTCTATTGACAACTTCAGTTTGTCCATCCGTTTGAGGATGACAAGTAGTAGAAAACAACAATTTTGTGCCAAGTTTAGCCCATAAAGTCTTCCAAAAGTAACTCAAGAATTTAACATCGCGACCAGAAACAATAGTCCTAGGCATGCCATGCAACCTAACGACTTCTCTAAAGAACAAATCCGCAATGTTTGAAGCATCATCGGTTTTATGACAAGCTATAAAATGTGCCATCTTAGAGAATCTATCCACAACAACAAAAATAGAATCCCTCCCCTTCTTAGTCCTAGGCAACCCCAAAATAAAGTCCATAGAAATGTCAATCCAAGTTCTTTTTAAGAATAGCACGCAAAAGTGTTCCCAAAGTTCTATTGACAACTTCAGTTTGTCCATCCGTTTGAGGATGACAAGTAGTAGAAAACAACAATTTTGTGCCAAGTTTAGCCCATAAAGTCTTCCAAAAGTAACTCAAGAATTTAACATCGCGACCAGAAACAATAGTCCTAGGCATGCCATGCAACCTAACGACTTCTCTAAAGAACAAATCCGCAATGTTTGAAGCATCATCGGTTTTATGACAAGCTATAAAATGTGCCATCTTAGAGAATCAATCCACAACAACAAAAATAGAATCCCTCCCCTTCTTAGTCCTAGGCAACCCCAAAATAAAGTCCATAGAAATGTCAATCCAAGTTCTTTTTAAGAATAGCACGCAAAAGTGTTCCCAAAGTTCTATTGACAACTTCAGTTTGTCCATCCGTTTGAGGATGACAAGTAGTAGAAAACAACAATTTTGTGCCAAGTTTAGCCCATAAAGTCTTCCAAAAGTAACTCAAGAATTTAACATCGCGACCAGAAACAATAGTCCTAGGCATGCCATGCAACCTAACGACTTCTCTAAAGAACAAATCCGCAATGTTTGAAGCATCATCGGTTTTATGACAAGCTATAAAATGTGCCATCTTAGAGAATCTATCCACAACAACAAAAATAGAATCCCTCCCCTTCTTAGTCCTAGGCAACCCCAAAATAAAGTCCATAGAAATGTCAATCCAAGTTCTTTTTAAGAATAGCACGCAAAAGTGTTCCCAAAGTTCTATTGACAACTTCAGTTTGTCCATCCGTTTGAGGATGACAAGTAGTAGAAAACAACAATTTTGTGCCAAGTTTAGCCCATAAAGTCTTCCAAAAGTAACTCAAGAATTTAACATCGCGACCAGAAACAATAGTCCTAGGCATGCCATGCAACCTAACGACTTCTCTAAAGAACAAATCCGCAATGTTTGAAGCATCATCGGTTTTATGACAAGCTATAAAATGTGCCATCTTAGAGAATCAATCCACAACAACAAAAATAGAATCCCTCCCCTTCTTAGTCCTAGGCAACCCCAAAATAAAGTCCATAGAAATGTCAATCCAAGTTCTTTTTAAGAATAGCACGCAAAAGTGTTCCCAAAGTTCTATTGACAACTTCAGTTTGTCCATCCGTTTGAGGATGACAAGTAGTAGAAAACAACAATTTTGTGCCAAGTTTAGCCCATAAAGTCTTCCAAAAGTAACTCAAGAATTTAACATCGCGACCAGAAACAATAGTCCTAGGCATGCCATGCAACCTACGACTTCTCTAAAGAACAAATCCGCAATGTTTGAAGCATCATCGGTTTTATGACAAGCTATAAAATGTGCCATCTTAGAGAATCTATCCACAACAACAAAAATAGAATCCCTCCCCTTCTTAGTCCTAGGCAACCCCAAAATAAAGTCCATAGAAATGTCAATCCAAGTTCTTTTTAAGAATAGCACGCAAAAGTGTTCCCAAAGTTCTATTGACAACTTCAGTTTGTCCATCCGTTTGAGGATGACAAGTAGTAGAAAACAACAATTTTGTGCCAAGTTTAGCCCATAAAGTCTTCCAAAAGTAACTCAAGAATTTAACATCGCGACCAGAAACAATAGTCCTAGGCATGCCATGCAACCTAACGACTTCTCTAAAGAACAAATCCGCAATGTTTGAAGCATCATCGGATTTTATGACAAGCTATAAAATGTGCCATCTTAGAGAATCAATCCACAACAACAAAAATAGAATCCCTCCCCTTCTTAGTCCTAGGCAACCCCAAAATAAAGTCCATAGAAATGTCAATCCAAGTTCTTTTTAAGAATAGCACGCAAAAGTGTTCCCAAAGTTCTATTGACAACTTCAGTTTGTCCATCCGTTTGAGGATGACAAGTAGTAGAAAACAACAATTTTGTGCCAAGTTTAGCCCATAAAGTCTTCCAAAAGTAACTCAAGAATTTAACATCGCGACCAGAAACAATAGTCCTAGGCATGCCATGCAACCTAGCGACTTCTCTAAAGAACAAATCCGCAATGTTTGAAGCATCATCGGATTTTATGACAAGCTATAAAATGTGCCATCTTAGAGAATCAATCCACAACAACAAAAATAGAATCCCTCCCCTTCTTAGTCCTAGGCAACCCCAAAATAAGTCCATAGAAATGTCAATCAAAATCTTTTAAGA